>NC_090757.1:53031858-53041018 GCF_036898095.1 Palaemon carinicauda | reverse complement strand
TATAATATATATATATATATATATATATATATAATATATATATATATATATATATATATATATATATATATATATATATATATATATATATATTATATATATATATATATATATATATATATATATATATATATATATATATATATATATATATATATATATATATATATATATATATATATATATATTATATATATATATATATATATATATATATATATATATATATATATATATATATATATATATATATATATATATATATATATATATATATATATATATATATATATATATATATATATATATATATATATATATATATATATATATATATATATATATATATATATATATATATATATATATATATATATATATATATATATATATATTAGAATATATAGACATACAGATCTAAAAGCTGCCTATAGCCTACCTGACACTTGCACGCATTTTTGCCACGCACTGGCACGCATTGATGCGTGCCAGTGCGTGCCACTTTGTGGCACGCACTGGTGTTTTTCCCGCACTGTTCACGACCAGTTCACTCCAGTTCGCGCATCGTTCACGCGACGTTCACGCGACGTCCACGCCATGGCACGAATTGGCACGCGTAGTTCACGAGAAGTTCACGATACGTTCACGCGAGTTCGCGCATCATTCCGCATCGTTTCCGCATCGTTCACGCCAGTTCACGCCAGTTCACGAATTGGCCACTCCATATAAAAACGAGGCTTCTCCAACCCGTGGACATTCTTGGATTGGCTTCGGAAGAGACAACAATGCTTTCTGTCAGAGACACCATTGCATTGAGGAGAAGAAACGTATCTTTTTCGTTTGTATTTTTTTGTTGCCCTTTATTTTTGTTTCAATAAGAAAGCATTAGATTAACATATAAATAACAGACATAAAATATGTACAAGTATTAAGAAAGCATTTTATTTTAACATTAAAAGCAGCAAACATGAAAAGTTTTTAGGCTGTTGATTTTAAGGTAATAGAGAAAAAAGTGTGTTGAAATAAGAAATCATTTTATTTTACATTAAAACAGCAAACAGAAAAAAATTTGTTTTGCTCTTCATTTTAAGGTAATAAAGAAGAATAAGTATGTTGATGAAATAAAACATCATTTTATTTTTACATTCAAACAGCAAACTTAAAAATTTCTTGGGTTTATTTTTCAGTTCATTTTTATTTAAAACAAAAGTTTTGGGTCTTGATTGGTAATAGAGGAAAATAAGTGTGTGCATGAAATAAGACATTTTATTTTTACATTCAAACAGCAAATATAAACAATTATTAGGTTTATATTTTTCTTTCATTTTCATTAAATTTTTCGTTTCCTTTTTGTTTCTCTTCATCATAAAGTTATAGAAATAGTTTGAAATAAGATATCATTTTTTTTCACATCAAAACAGCAAATATAAAAATTTATAAGGTTTATTTTTCTTTCCTTTTCATTAATTTTTTCGTTTCCTTTTTGTTTCTCTTCATTATAAAGTTATAGAAATAGTTTGTAATAAGATATAATTTTTTTCACATTAAAACAGCAAATATAAAAATTTATTAGGTTTATTTTTCTTTCCTTTTCATTAATTTTTTCGTTTCCTTTTTGTTTCTCTTCATTATAAAGTTATAGAAATAGTTTGAAATAAGATATTTTTTTTTTTCACATTAAAGCAGCAAATATAAAAATTTATTAGGTTTATTTTTCTTTCCTTTTCATTAATTTTTTCGTTTCCTTTTTGTTTCTCTTCATTATAAAGTTCACGCCACTTCCCGCATCGTTCACTCCAGTTCACGCCAGTTCCCGCACTGTTCATTCCAGTTCACTCCAGTTGGCGCATCGTTCACGACTATTTCACGACTATTTTGTGCGTGCCATTGCGTGCCACAAACTTTAAACATTTCAAAGTTCTGGGCATGCATGGCACGCATTGGTACGCTCTGGCACGTGAGTTCCAGCACTGTTTACGACATTTTCACGACTCGTTCACGCGAGTTCGCGCATCAATGCGTGCCAGTGCGTGCCACGAATGCGTGCAAGTGTCAGGTACCCTTATCTCTCTACCTTAACCAAAGGCTTGTAATTCATCTATATACAGTTTTACATTTACAACATCTGTATCAAGAAATTATTACTAATTCCATTGTTTATTGAATGATCAAGGTCTTTGTAGTGGCCGATGTGGTAACGTCCTTGACTGGTGATTGCCAAATTGGGGTTCAAGTTCCGCTCAAACTCGTTAGTCCCTTTGGTCGCTGCAACTTCACCGTTTTTATGAGCTAAGGATGAGGGGTTAGGGGGAATCTATCGGTCTATCTCCTGAGTCATCAGCAGCCATTGCTTTCCCTCCTTCGTACTAGCTTGGGTGGGGGAGGGGCCTTGGGCCCTGATCATAAGTATATATGGTCAGTTTATAGGGCACTGTCCTGCTTGCTAGGGCAATGTTACTGTCCCTTGCCTCTGCCATTCAATGAACCACCTTTAAATCTTTAAGCCTTTAGGTTCAGTTGTACACAGAAATTCCTGGCACAGTTTTGCTCTGTGAATAACCAAACAGATAGTGTAACCCAGGGAGAGATAGCTGCACAAGAGAACTCTGCTCAGTACTGGTGTGACAGGGTGCACTTCCTCAGAGTTAGGTGTACCAGGAATTCCTGTGTCCAGCTGTAACTAATATCAGAGCTCAGGCCAACACGAGTAAAGCGCCTCTTCACTGAGCACTTCTAAATTTTCTTTTTCGGCTGGGAATAGAGCATAGCTATACTAACCTGTGAAATCCATTTACACATAAAACCTAATACATACATTCAAATGATAATTCTGTTTCATTCTCTCACGTAAATAAAATTCTACACAAACAATACTTGAGTTATTATGGAGTTCATCTCAGATATGTAAATTTGATTAAGTCTGGTCATGAGCATAGTAAGTGCAAAGTTAATGTTAGTGGAGTCTTATCCAATGAATTTCCAGTGAACAGTGGAGTACTCCAAGTGAATGTGTTGTCACCTAGGTTAGTTATCCAATTCATGGATTTAGCAATGCATAGAGACATTGCAGATGGTGGAAAAGGATTGGACTGGATTGGTAATAGAAAATTAGCGGACTTATAATATGCTGATGACGCTCTCATTAGCAGAACACCACAGGATTTACAACGTTTGCTTACCAGAATGCATGAAATATCAAGGTAAATAGAAGAAAGATAGAGATGATGAAAACAGAATATGCAATGGAAGATGAAATATCATTGCAAAGAGAAAGGATCAATGAGGTAAAATCATTTAGATATTTAGGAACTATGATCATTAATACAGGGTCTTTAGAATTCGAGTTTAATGAAAGATTGAAAAATAACAAATCAGACAATGGCTATGTAAAATTTGGATATCAGATTTCCAGAAATTATATATAAAAATCAGGCCATATATCAGTTTAGTGATATCGGTGTTTCAGTATTGACATGGGTTGTAGTATGATAATGAAAAAATATCCAACAGCTTTTGTAGATTTGATAACAAAGCCCTCAAAAGAATAATGGGAGTTGAATAGCAGGACAGGATTAGAAATGAAACTATAAGAGAGATTACTCAAGTGCTATATGTGGAAGAGATGATGGTCAGGGGTAGATGGAGAGGGTTTGGCCATGATCTTCTCACTCCCCAAGAGAGATTAATTCACCAAACTTTCAATTGGCCTTCACATGACACTAGCAGAGTTGAAAGACTCAGGCCTACATGACTGAGGACTATGAAGCATGAAGGAGATAATGATGAATGGAGAAGTAATGATTTGAAAGCTCAAGATAGAGAAGACTGTCGAAATCTAACCGAGGCCCTTTGCATCAATAGGCGTAGGAGATGATGAATATTTTAATAACAATAAGGATTTTAATCATTTTAATAGAAATAATATCGACGATTTTAATGAAACCAATAATTTCAATTATTTTGATAATATTAATTACAATAAATGAAGAATTAAAGGGGGATAAGAAAGCAGAAGAAGAGATAAAATAACCAAACAACAACACAGATGGCGAAGAGTTTCTCCATATGATCGTCGTAAAGAACCTAAAGATTTTAAATACGGGGATTTCCTAAGTTGACATATGGCCAAAAATCCATACATCCCATCCCAATGCTCCTACACAGAACGTTCGTTTCAGAAATAATTACAGAACGATGTCAGACATTTATATATAGAAGAAAGATGGGGTGAAACTGTGGCCCCTCGCGCGCTTTTCTCTCCTCTCTGGATATAGATATTTTCAGGACCGTCAGAAGTTGGTTATTTAATGTTATGGTTTTCTGATGTCGTAAATCTGGGCAACCATAACTCCTCCTCCTCTTCTTTTTTGCTCCGAAAGGAATCCCAGACTGGCTTTGACTTACAGATTTTAGAACGAAACTTCAAAGGAAAAATAACGACGAATATTAATAGATGTTCGATTTACGAAACTTCAGGACAAAATGAAATATAGGAAGGTATGGATAGTCTTGTAATTTTCGAGCTTTTGTAATGAATCTTGATGGAAAAATAGAATATCGTTAATTACAGTCTTTAAAGAATATTTAATTCTATAGAAATTGAATGAAAGTGTTTACCAAATACTGAAATGCCATCTATATTGTTAAAGAAAACTTTCTTTCATAATTATTACTATATAAAAGATTATGCTTTATAATCTCGCCTATGTAACAAAAAAGTGTCCGGTCACGCTCAGAGAGAGGGTGGTGCGTGTGTGTGCATACCGATCTAAATATTTAGCCGTAATTTTTGACGGGCCGTGTACACTAGTATGGAATAAAACAATACCAAGAGCATTCTGCAAATAATCTCAATTCCAGGAATAATTCGATATGAACTGCCTATTGGAATTGACCTCACACGACACCCTGTAGGCATTGCTGAAAGATCTTCGCAACGGCCCTTGGTGTTACCCTCTTTTTAGCCTTCTCCTTCACCTCCTTCCTTCTTCCTTTCACCACAATGCTGTCCAACCTCTTTTGCCACTGGGGTTTTGGCAGTGAATAACCACCCAGGGACTCAGGCATGGTCATGTGGCGTAGTAAGACGATTTAGCAGAAGTGGAGGAGAAAATGGGAACAGAGGAAAAGTAGAAGGATAAAAAAGAGGATATAATTAGAGGCCGAAGGATGCTGTAAAGATGCTTCCATTGTACCACGTGAGGTAATCTGTCAGACTAGTGTACGCGACCCGTCAAAAATGACGGCTAAATATTTAGATCGATATTCACTCACGCGAACACACGCACAAACTCCAACCTCCCCACCCTCTCCCCCTTTCCTAAGTACAACCGGATGGTTCGGTAATTTGTGAGACATTATGGTTTCCGAGTGCACCTCTCGGTGTAGGCCCACTCACCAGAGTATGACTACTTCCTCACCCCCTTCAAATGGATGGGGAGAGATCGATTGGTCATGCGTTTGGTAATGCCTATCAACGTGACAGGAAAGAAATATGTATATATATATATATATATATATATATATATATATATATATATATATATATATATATATATATATATATATATATATAGACACTTGCTCCTAATTTTTATATAGGAGGATTACGCTGGAGTGCCCGACTTCACACTTTTAAACCATCAAACGAAACCTTTGAACAATCCATAAGAAGAGTGATTATCGATGCAGAAATATCAGGATGCCAGAAGACGAGGTTTCGAACAAATAAAACTGCTATTTTCGTGACAATAATGATTCACTTGTATCCTATAGAAATAACTCTCTCTCTCTCTCTCTCTCTCTCTCTCTCTCTCTCTCTCTCTCTCTCTCTCTCTCTCTCTCTCTCTCTCTCTCTCTCTCTCTCTCTCTCTCAGGGGAGATGTACCACATTATCTAGCGCTTGCCAAAGATTCGAAAGTTCTCAAACAATAAGCAAGAAAAGAAGAAATTCAGACCGAAGCTTCCCTTGTTGTCTTTGAGCTTCGTAAACACTAAGGCATTAAATAAAAGTCTTCTTTGGAGAGACCGCGAGAGTTTGCAAGACAAAGAAGTCCGACTTTTTCCTAACTTTTTGAGGAGGGGACCAAACAATGACTGTGAAAATGAAGTCGCTTTGTTTGTCTCTGCGCATGCGCGGGTGGGCAGGTGTTTTCTTTTTTTTATTACAGGCGCTTGTAAAGGGAAAAAAAATATTTGGGTGCCAAAGATGAGGGAAATCTGATGATCAGGTCTTTTGTCTTTCTAAACGTTGACCTTGAATCTTGATTAAACACTTTCTCCTTATACTTTGAAGTCTTTTCATTCTCTTTGATGATGTCACTATTGACATCAATCTGTTTTCAAGAGATGTTTATCCTAAGAAGGGATATTTTTACATAATTATCGATAGGATTAGCAACCTTGTGTTCTCAATTAGCTTAGCTCGACGTAAAGGGTAAAAAATATAATATTGAGGGGTAGGAATATTATTATTATTATTATTACTTGCTAAGCTACAACCCTAGTTGGAAAAACAGGATGCTATAAGCCCAGGGGCTCCAACAGCGAAAATAGCCCAGCGAGGAAATGAAAAAAGAAAAAAAAATATTCTAAGAGGGGTAACAACATTACAATAAATATATCCTATATAAACTATAAAAACTTGAACAAAACAAGAGGAAGAGAAATAAGATAGAATATTGTACTCGAATGTACCACCAAGCAAGAGAATTCTAACCCAAGACAGTGGAAGACCATGGTACAGAGGCTATGGCAATACCCAAAACTACAGAACAATGGTTTGATTTTGGAGTGTCCTTCTCGTAGAAGAGCTGCTCACCATAGCTAAAGAGTCTTCTACCTTTACCAAGAGGAAAGTGGCCACTGAACAATTACAGTGCAAGAGTTAACCCCTAGGGTAAAGAAGAATTGTTGGGTAATCTGTGTTGTCAGGTGTATGAGGACACAGGAGCATATGTAAAGAATATACCAGACTATTCGGTGTGTGTCTAGGCAGAGAGAAAATGAACCGTAACCAGAGAGAAGATCAATGTAGTATGTCTGACCAGTCAAAAGAGCCCATAACTCTCTAGCGGTAGTATCTCAAATCCTGAATTTTCATTAATAGCCAAAGCAACTTTATAAGAGAAAACAGTTTAAACTTTCCTCAAATCTCTCTCTCTCTCTCTCTCTCTCTCTCTCTCTCTCTCTCTCTCTCTCTCTCTCTCTCTCTCTCTCTCTATAGTTGAATGGCTAAATTCCGACTTCAGCCCCCGAATAGGATAAAGGCAATTAAAGTTGATTTTCTTATAAAACTCATTATCGACTTTTGTGCATTACAGAGAGAGAGAGAGAGAGAGAGAGAGAGAGAGAGAGAGAGAGAGAGAGAGAGAGAGAGAGAGAGAGAGAGAGAGAGAGAGAGAGTATATCTTACTAAGATATGCATAATATCTTTCTAATACATGAATAGTATCTTTCTTAGGCATACATAATCTCTTCCTAATACAATATTTTCGATATTTAATTAATATATTTACGAAGCGTTTCCTTGATTTCATAAACTTTAATGTTTACAAGATGTTGTCATCTCTTCGATTATGTTAATATCTAAGGATAATTAAATATATTAATAAATGATAGGCGACGGTTACATATGATAATCAATAAGAAGAAGTAAGGTTTAGTTCACTCCGCATATGAAAACAAATGCGAATATATGTGTATATATATATAGACATATATATATATATAAATATATATAAATATATATATATATAAACATATATATATGTATACATATACATAACTATATATATATGCCTGTGTGTGTGGGTGTGGGTGTGTGTGAGTGTATGTAATTAAATCTATTCACATATAAATTAGTAAGATTATATATATATATATATATATATATATATATATATATATATATATATATATATATATATATATATATTTAAATATATGCATGTATACATATTACATATCTAATCACAAGTATACAATTATGTATATATGCACACACAGACACATACAAATATATATATATATATATATATATATATATATATATATATATATATATATATATATATATACATACAGTATATATATGCATATATATATATATATATATATATATATATATATATATATATATACATATATATATATATATATATATATATATATATATATATATATATATATATATATATATGCATTAATTTGCCGCGCAATAAAATGAATGTGAAAATTTTATAAAAGACTCAAAACAACATATTGATTAACAACTACTAACATCTTTTTAAATCTGAATTATTTTTTTCAAGCTTTTTAGATGACTTATACTCCCTTTAGTAAACAGAATAACTGACATTCATTTTCATCCACTTCGTAAAACTCAGGAGAGAGAACACACACTGTGTTTTCCATTCCCGATAATTGGCCATTAGAGTCAGAGCTTTGGCAGGAATTCAGATTGGTTCATTCAGTAAGAAAATATAAAATATAGATCGTTCAGCAAGAGAATCTAAAAACCAAACTTGTGAAACTAGAAAACTGAACAATGGCTCACATAAGATTTTATTTTTCGCCATCGCCAATATAATTGTTTGGAAGAACCATAGAATGTTTTCAAAATATTTGACAAGTAATCTTCAACAATTAATTTCTTTGTAAAGAATAACTACCTTGCAAACCTAAATCCCGTCTTTCCATGCATTGTTTTATTTTGGGTAGTGAGTTCTGGTGATATTAAGCCGGGAACATAAAAATAATAAAATATATAAATAAAATTCAAATATTTTTGTGACTAAAAAACGACAAAATTATAGACTGGTGTTTTTTAGGATTAAAGATTGTAAGATAATGAAACATGAGTATGTATGTACCTGGTCTTGGTCATAAATCTTAGGGCATTTGCGTAGCATTAACTTGAAAAGAAGTTAAGAAAAAGGTAAAATGCTTTTACTGTACTCTAGTGAAAAAAAAAAATATATATATATATATATATATATATATATATATATATATATATATATAATTATGTATATATATATATATGTATGTATGTATATATATACATACAGATACATACATAATTATATACAGTATATACATACATACATCTGTATTGTGAATATGTATATATGTGTGTAAATAGAAATGCATGTAAATA
>NC_090757.1:53009358-53019358 GCF_036898095.1 Palaemon carinicauda | reverse complement strand
GCTGAAATACAGCAAAAAATAAAAAATAAAGACACAAAGGTATTCTGCTCAACATGCTTAGTCTGGATAGAAAATATAATTAAGTCGAGACTAAATCTGCAAATAGTTGAATATAAAGAAGAGGAAGAAGAAGAAACAGAAGAAGAAGAAGAAGAAGAAAAAGAAGAAGAAGAGAAAAATGAACAGGATATGTGTAAGGAGGCAGAGGAAATCATTGATATAACTTATCATGCCATCCAACAACATACTTATGAAGAAATAAATTATCAGATGGAAACAAATAATAGACCCAAGAGACTCTACCCGGACCTACATACTTTTAGGGAAGAGCAAGAACAAGAAAAAAAAAAGAAAAGAAAGATATAGTCTGCAATTTGCTGAAAAGAGGGAATTGCAAATTTGGCGAAAGATGCTACTACAAGCATCCAAAGATATGCCATAATTATGAAATATATGGTAAATGTGCGTATTTAGACGGATATGGAGACGAATGCAGAGATCTCCATCCAAAAATATGCAAAAACCTAAAAGGAAGAAAAGGATGCAGTTTCAACAAAAAATGTCGATATATGCATCCTGCAACCATAAATGAAAGTAAGAAAACTCAGCAAACTGAAAAGAAAAATTAAAGGAAAAATGAAACAAAAAAAGAAACCAAAAAGCAGGCAGTGTATATACCGCGCTATGAACCAAAAGCCCCAAGCCCCTTTCAACCCAAATATGCACATTTAGAGCCCAACTACAAAGAATGTATCTATAATGCCAGGGGTTGGTGCAGATTTGGGGATAATTGCAGGTATACACACAAAAATATATATGAAGGCGAAAGAGCAAATATAATAGAAAAGTTGGATTTTTTAATGTCAGAATTCCGGGAAATGAAGAAAAGAACATCATATCAGAACAGGAAGGAAGCATGGGAGAATCCATTTTATTACCAATATTAAATAATGGGGATGAAACACAAACCATAACAGTGATGAATGCACAGGGTTTAGTCACGAGTAACTCTAAAAGGAAAATAGAGTTCTTAGAAGAACTAACCCAAATTGAAAAAATAGATATATCAAATATAAGTGAAACATGGTATTCCCAAGAGACTGGCAGTGATTACCAGATAAAGGGTTTCCAAACTTATAGATCAGACAGAAAAAATAGGAATCAAGGGGGAACCGCAATATATGGAAGAGACATAAATCAAGGAAAAGTCTGTGAAAATTACAGCAACACAGAATGTGAATTGATTGCGGTAGAATTTGAATTTGAAAAACTAGTGAATATTGTAGTTTACAGACCCCCAAATACTAAGGAGTTTGACATAATAATAGAAAAAATAGATGATATATGTAGAAAACCATAAAGACTGGAATATACTCCTATCCGGAGATTTTAACTTTCCTTTCGTGGATTGGAAAGAACAGATAGAAGAAAGTGGATGTATGTATACATACAAAAAAGAGAGTAATAGTAGCGCAGAAGATAAGAGGCAATTTGAAAAGCTTCAAGATATGCTATTAGAGCATAATATGCAACAAATAAACCACATTCCAACAAGAAAGGAAAATGTCCTAGATCTTGTATTTGTGAATGAGGTGAATTATGTTAAAGAAATAATAGTGTATAACACGGGAATTTCAGACCACAATGTCATAGAATTGATAGTCCATTCCAAAGCAAGTGATCGCAGAATTAATAAAAGCACAAAACTTTGGGGAGGATATGGAAAATATAATTTTTACAGTAAGAATATAAAATGGTCAGAAATAAATGAAGAACTGAATAAAGAATGGAAAAATGTATTTGTAAGTGATAATATACAGGTAAATACAGACATACTGTACAAAATACTGGAGAAAATTGTTGAAAAATATGTACCGAAAAAAAACAATAAACAAAAGACGTGCATACCAAGAGACATAAGGATCTTATTTCAGAAAATTAGAAAGTGGAAGAAAAATCTTGCAAAAGAAAAAAATGTGTGGAAAATGATGGAAATAAAATTTAAGATAGAAAATGCAGAACAAAAGTTTATACAGTCGAAAGAAAATGAAAAAAGGGACTTAGAAGAAAGGACACTTCAAAATATAAAAAGAAACCCCAAAGTACTTTACTCCTATGCAAAAAAGATGAATAAAGGGAGATTAGGAATAGGCTCTCTAAGAATTGAAGGACGGCTAACAAATAAAAAAAAGGAAATATGCAACATATTAGCAGAAAAATATAAGAGTGAGTTCACGCCAAGAATTGCGAATGGGAATAATGAAACAGAAATGAGAGAAGAAAATGTTGAATATCTAACGGATATAGATATTAATGAAGCAGATATTGTCAAGGCTATAAACGAAATTAAAAATGGATCGGCAGCCGGACCAGATGGAGTTCCAGCGATTTTGTTAAAAAAAACTGCAAACACTATCGCGAAGCCGCTTGCAATACTGCTAAGACAAAGTGTAGATATGAGCAAGATATATGTTAAACATAAATTAGCTTATATAACCCCTATCTTCAAAAGTGGATCAAGACTAGAGGCAAGCAATTATAGACCTGTTAGTCTAACATCACATATTATGAAAGTGTATGAGAGGGTAATAAAAAAGAAAATAATGAACCATTTGGTCAAAAATAATTTGTTTAATATAGGTCAACACGGTTTTGTGCCTGGAAAAGGTACACAGACCCAACTGATAGCACACTATGAAAACATATACAAAAATATGATAAATGAAAAAGACACAGATGTGATCTATCTAGATTTTGCAAAAGCCATTGACAAGGTAGACCATAATATATTAAAGAAAAAAATGAGAAAGCATAATATTGTGGGAAAGATAGGAAAATGGGTAAAAGAATTCCTGCAGAACAGATAACACATAGTGGTTGCAAATGACAAGGAGAAGAGAACGCTACATGATAATACAAGCATGGAAGCAAATAGAAGGAATTACTGAAAACATCATGGAGCTAAAAATATCAGAAAGAGCAAGCCGAGGTAGATTAATAGTGCCAAAAAATATACCAGGTAAACTAAGAAAGGCGCACAGGACATTAATCCACTACGCACCAGCATCGATAATGCAGCCACTATTTAATGTGCTGCCAGCTCATCTAAGAAACATATCAGGAGTGAGCGTAGATGTGTTTAAGAATAAGCTCGATAAATACCTAAGATGCATCCCAGACCATCCAAGACTGGAAGATGCAAAATACACCGGAAGATGCATTAGCAACTCTCTGGTGGATATACGAGGTGCCTCACACTGAGGGACCTGGGGGAACCCAAACAAAAAATAAGGTAAGGTAAGGTAAGGTAAGGCTCTCTCTCTCTCTCTCTCTCTCTCTCTCTCTCTCTCTCTCTCTCTCTCTCTCTCTCTCTCTCTCTCTCTCTCTCTCTCTCTCTCTCTCTATATATATATATATATATATATATATATATATATATATATATAAAGTTAAGCGGTTTCACATAATGGGGGATGACAATACAAAATTTACAACCTAATGCATACTTAAAACTATGATAACATGGAAGAATCTCATTTGTTAATAAACTTCCTCAATAAACACCCACTTTAACAACCATATAAAAAGCTCACCAACAGTCCGTCTAATTATCATACAAAGAGAACGGGCCACCAGAATGGAAAACCGAAAAATAAAAAGTGAAGCTTGAATTTTACGTCACTGACAACATCTTTAAATTGAATAAATTCTTAAAACGTTTTCTTCTCAGCTACCAATCACATAAATATTCTTATTACTTAATGTCTTGAAATGCTTTGAAGTTATTCACGTGGAGAGAGAGAGAGAGAGAGAGAGAGAGAGAGAGAGAGAGAGAGAGAGAGAGAGAGAGAGAGAGAGAGAGAGTACATTTCACAATAACTTGACACTACACTGGATAGAGAGAGACTAACGATTAAGCAAATGATAACTATCGTTTATTCATGTTAATGGAAATTATTGATAAAGCAAACGTTTACGAACATAAATTCAAAGTAACAAGAACCTTATGACCGAATGGGAAAAACAAATGTTTTTCATGGCTTGTGAGTGCTTTTACAATGATCAAAGTGTAAGGAAAACTAGCTAATCACATATCAAACTTAATTCTAGTTATATGTAAAAGGTATTTCATACTAATATGAAATGGTCCCTTGTGCAATTTTTAATGCATTTTTGCTCCAAGATTCCTTTCTCCAGAGAATTCACAATAAACCCAATTCTTAATACCGTCAGTTTAATTAACGTTTCAGTCGAAACTTTGCGATGACTTTAACGTTCATTATTTTTTTTCAGCAGTCTGCCCTTGCAAAATAGTTCTTGTCAATCAACGAAATTGTTGGTCGCTTTATTCAAGTCCATAAAGGAAAAAATTAAATGATTTAAACCTTTCTTTTAGAAATGTTCTTGTGGTTTCTTTGTTTACCCATAATCAACATTGTTTAATTGAAAAAACTTTCATGTGGTATCTTTGTTTGCCGTTAATTAGCATATTTTAATTAAATAGTTTAATCCTACAATATATGCTTTTGCATTCCTGATGAAAATAAAAGACTCCACTGAAGCGTTTATGAATATTCAAAGAGCGTCATCTCAAACATCAAGGACCATCTCCATCATCTCCATGAATAGCAAACAGAAGCGTTTTCAGGAGCGACTATAGAAGCCATTACGTGTCAGTCCAAACTTCGCTAAAGCACCAGTGGCATCAAGGGAATACAAAAGGTTCCTAATTCAAGTTCTCTTTCTTTTCGGAGCAGTAGCCAAGGGGGAGGGTGGAATCACGTTGAGCCCTTACTAGGGCCCTGGTATGGCCCACAATCCGGACACGGTGGAGGGACCTCAGGTCAAATGGGCATGGGGGGTGGGGGATATCAGGACAAACGGGCCCGTTGGGGGACCTCAGGTCAAACGGGCCCGGTTGAGGGACCTCAAGGTAAATGGGCTGGATGGAAGGACCTCAGGTGAAATAAGCTAGATGGAAGGACCTCAAGTTGAAAGGGCCCGGTGGGGAAACCTCATGTTAAACAGGGCCAGAGGAGGGACGTCAGGTCAAACAGTCCCGGTGGGGAAACCTCAGCTTAAACGGGCCCAGTGGAGGGACCTCAGGTCAAATGGACCCGGTGGGAAAACCACAGCTTCAACTGGTCTAGTGGATGGACCTCAGTTCGAACAGGCCCAGTGGAGGGACCTCAGGCCAAACGGGCCCGTTTGGGGGACCTCAATGTAAATGGGCTGGATGGACGGACCTCAGGTGAAATAAGCTGGATTGAGGGAACTTAAGTTGAGCGGGCCCGGTGGGGAAACCTCAGGTTAAACGGGGCCAGTGTAGGGACCTGAAGTCAAATGGGCCCCGTGGGGCAACCTCATGTTAAACGGGGCCAGTGGAGGGACCTCAGTTCAAATGGTCCCGGTGGGGAAACCTCAGCTGAAACGGGTCCAGTGGAGGGACCTCAGGTTGAACGGGGCTGGTAGGCAAACCTCAGCTTAAATGGGTCTAGTGGAGGGACCTCAGGTCGAAAGGGCCTAGTGGAGGGACCTCAGGTCGAAAGGGCCTAGTGGAGGGACCTCAGGTTGAACGGGGCTGGTAGGCAAACCTCAGCTTAAATGGGTCTAGTTGATGGACCTCAGGTCGAAAGGGCCTAGTGGATGGACCTCAGGTCGAAAGGGCCTAGTGGAGGGACCTCAGGTTGAACGGGGCTGGTAGGCAAACCTCAGCTTAAATGGGTCTAGTGGATGGACCTCAGGTCGAAAGGGCCTAGTGGAGGGACCTCAGGTCGAAAGGGCCTAGTGGAGGGACCTCAGGTCGAAAGGCCCCGGTTAAGGGACTTCAGGTGAAATAAGTTGCATGGAGGGACCTCAAGTTGAACAGGCCCGGTGGGGAATCTTCAGGTTAAATGGGGCCAGTGGAGGGACCTTAGGTCAAATGGGCCCCCTGGGGAAATCTCAGGTTAAACGGGGTCATTGGAGGGACTTCAGGTCAAATGGGCCCGGTGGGAAAACCTCAGTTTAAACATGTCCAGTGGAGGGACCTCAGATCAAATGGGCCCAGTGGAGGGACCTCAGGTCAAAGGGGCCCGGTTGAGGGACCTAAGGTGAAACAAGCTGGATTGAGGGACCTCATGTCGAACGGGCCCGGTTGGAAACCTCGGGTTAAACGAGGCCAGTAGAGGGACTTCAGGTCAAATGGGCTCCGTGGGGTAACCTCATGCTAAACGGGCCCAGTGGAGGAAACTCAAGTCGAACGGGCCCAGTGAGGAAACCTCAGCTTATACGGGTTCAGTGGAGAGACCTCAGGTCAAATGAGCCTGGTGGGGAACCCTCAGCTTAAACTGGTCCAGTGGAGGGACCTCAGATCAAACTGGCCCGTTGTGGGGACCTCAAGTCAAACACAAGTTACTTAATAATTCTTTTGTTAAGTTGCGTTCTCGCTGATTTTATCAAATGAAATCATATCTATCACAATAATGTGTCTTCTTAACCGGCGCTAGGGTCAGAAAGGCCAATCTGTAATGACGTTTATAAAAGTTATAGAATGTAGGACGGAGGTAAAGTAGAACGCTAAGCAGTAGGTGCAAAGACCCTACAGCAATGGCTACAGTACACCGAGTGAAGTGCATAGATGTCAGCACACCTTAAACACATCTTAGTAATTGTAATAATAGTATCCTAAATTCGAGCTGGTGAATTAATTAATAATTTAACTCTCAAATAGAGAAATATAAAGTTTGATTCTTATCTAAATAGTTAGATATGGGGCATAAAAGCCAAATTCTTTATTTGATGGCTAATAACCTTTAGTAATCCACATCAAACAATGCGACTTAAACCTGGATAATTTTGTGTTACGGACAGTCATACGAAAAATTAAGCCTGAAGACAAAATTCACCAATAGAAAAAGAGGACTCGTAGTTTTAGTTTAGAAGAAAATGTAATTCAATGGAATTCCTACCATTACCTTTCTAATCATTAAAATCACTTTGGGATAATCATAACCAAATCTTCCATTGCACCTTATCAAAATACAAATATATCAATGTAAGTCACGGTACAGTTATGCAGTTATGGCTTATCCATATGATGGATTGCATTCTTTGATTGACATTCGTAAATAAAAAAAAATAGATAAATAAGAACATTCAAATTGTAACTGAATAATAATAATAATAATAATAATAATAATAATAATAATAATAACAAACTTCTTACTGTTTATGGTTACTACCTTGGCATTAATATCATCATCATCATCATCAGCCGTTATTAGTGCACTGCAGAACAAATGCCTCGTACATATCCTTTTACTAGCGTCTGTTAATGGTCTGTCTGTGCCAGTCCACACCCAACAACTTTCTTTTTTCGTCAATCTATCGTCCTCTCTTCCGTACTAAAGCCTTAGAACATAAGCTACTCACAACTCAAAGATCAATGGAAAAAATAATAATGAGGATAGCACTAAGACACAGAAAAACAGCAACATGGATACGAGAGCAAACTAAAAGTAGAGGATATTCTAACAACATGCAAGAAAGAGAAGTGGACATGGGCAGGACACATAATGAGAACGACAGATGATAGATGGACATTAACAATAACAGAATGGGTCTCGAGAGATTAATTTCAAATAGAACTTAATATAAAATTAATACAACTGAAGCAGCAATCCTATACAATAAGACGTGAATTAAGCATGGTATTTTACTAAAATAGATAAATAAATGATAATAATAATAATAATAATAATAATAATAATAATAATAATAATAATAATAATAATAATAATAATAATAATAATAATAATAATAAGAGAGATTAGTTTTGCCAGTCAAATGATTCTCGCTTCTCTGCTTCTCACGAGTGACATTTATAAAGGTTCATAGAGAGAGTGAATTATTTCATAAAAACAAATAACAACATTGAACACACTTCTACCTTAGGAGAATTGTAATCCCATGTATAACCATTTTTCTATCTGCATTATTTTTTGAATGTTCGTAAGACCATACAATCTTTGACAGCAGATTGTGTTTTATAATCTTTAAATGGATTCCATTTGGTTTCTGAAAATGATGGAATTACTTCTGTATTTCATGTCCTGCCAAATACACCTTAAGTCGTTTGAAACGTTTTATGATATAAAGAAGTAAAACTTTTTGTATTTATGTGTACATACATGCCTACATATATAACATATAGAGATACATACATAAGCACATACATAAACAAACACAAACTTAAGTATATATGAATATATACACACAGACATATATATATATATATATATATATATATATACACATATATATATATATATATATATATATATATATATATATATATATATATACATATATATATATATATATATATATATATATATATATATATATATATATATATATATATATATATACATACATACATACATACATACATACATAACAGGGAACCAACGGATGTTTACTTTAAACTACTTTAAAAGGATGAAAATAAAAATAACATCAACAATACAGATGGAGTGATGGAAATTCCAGAAGATTTCTATACAATGCCATACAATATTGAAATAATGAAACATTGAACCGGTACTAAAGGTAACAGTGGCAAAAATAAAGAAAGAATTAAAAGGCATGAAATCATAGCGGTAAAACTAGGTGAACTTTTCACAAATTGTCTGTAAGAATGCTCTATACCTACAGCTTGGAAACACTTTATCGTTGTACTATTTCACAAAATGGGAGTCACAAAAGACCCGAAAAAGTACCACAAATAACCTTACTCTGTGCAATATAAAAAACATTTACAAAGGTCATATTAGATGGAACGGAAAGACAGACTTTAATCAACCAAGAGAGTAGGCATGATTTAGAAGTGGGTATTCAACAACTGACCATATCCATGTAATTAACCAACTAATGGAAAAGCCAACGGAGTATGACAAACCACTATGTATGGCATTTATAGACTATGAGAAGCTCATGAGTCTGTCAAAACTTCAGCAGTAAAGACATACCCTCAATGAAAAAGAATAGAAAAATCCTGTGTTAAAACTTGAAGATATTTGTACAGGAAGACAGTAATCCTAAAACTCCATGAAGATAAGATAGTTGGATATTCCGGTTGAAAAAGGAGTTAGATGGGGATTACCTTAAAAACTTAAGATTTGCAGATGACATAGTTGTGTTTAGTGAATCATGGGTAGAACTGTATCAGATGATAGAACATTTGAATAGAGAAAGTAGAAATGTAGGACTAAAAATGAATATGATTAAAACAAATATAACGTTCAATGAAAATGCAGAGAGACAAAATAGGAGTTATGGACGAAACTTTAGCGATTGGTATTAAATATCTGTACATAGGACAGACAGTAAGTGTTTCTCCAGGACACGAGGCTGAAATTAAAAAAAGGGTACGCATGGGATAGAGAGCTTTTCGTAAAAGAAAAGGAGATTATGAAAAGTAAAATGACACTTTCTCAAAAAAGAAAAGTATTTAATTGGGTGGTCCTATCAGTATCAACTTATACATCGGAAACTTGGAGACTCACTAAAGCCTTAGAACATAAGCCAGTTACAACTCAAAGGGCTATAAAAAGAATAATGATGGGAATAAAATTAAGAGACAGAAAAAGAGCAACATGAATACGAGAACAAACTACAGGATATTCTAACAACATGTAAGAAAAAGAAATGGACATGAAAATAACCGATAATAGATGGGCATTAATAATAATAAAATGGGACCTAGATATTGCAAAAGAATCAGTTTGCGGGTGTGGACTGGCATAGAAAAACCATAAACAGATACAAGTTAAAGAACATGTCTGAGGCCTTTGTTTTGCAGTGGACTAGTAATGGCTGATGACTATAAATAAATGTGTGTATATACAGTATATATATAAATATATATATATATATATATATATATATATAATATGAATATATATATATATATATATATATATATATAAATATATATATATATATATATATATATATA
>NC_090757.1:52991858-53004358 GCF_036898095.1 Palaemon carinicauda | reverse complement strand
GCGAACTGTATCTAGCCATCTTCTCTTGATAATGCCACTATTTCACTGACTCGGGCTCCCGAGGCGAAAGCAAAAAGGAAAATTACTTTTTGAGTCAAGTCTTTCAGAGGGCAAGATTCGTTGTCGAGGCTAGAGGCAAAATGGAGCACCTTATCCAGGGACCAGGTGATGGGTCTCGGTGGAGGTGCTGGACGGAGTCTAGCACACGCCTTCGGTAGTTTATTGAAGATTTCGCTGGACAAATCTATTTGGAAGGCGTACAGTAGTGGTCTACTCAAGGCCGATTTGCAAGTGGAAATCGTATTGGCAGCTAAGCCTTGTCCATGAAGGTGAATGAAGAAGGACATGTAGAAATCTATGGAGATTTCCGTAGGGTTTTTTGCCTTGACGAAGGATACCCACTTCTTCCAGGATGATTCGTATTGCCTTCTGGTAGACTTTGTTTTGTATTCCTCTAGGAAGTCTAAACTTTTCTTCGAGATCCCAAACCTTTTCTTTACGGCTAGGGAGAGAAACTCATGAGATGAAGGTCTTTGACTTTCTTTGATGAAGCGAAGACAGTCGACTTCTGCACCTGTTGGGAGAGAACTGGGCCCGGCAGGGGGATCATCCTGGGCTGTAGCTCCAGGACCAGGGGAAACCAGTTGCTCCGAGGCCACTTGGGAGCCACTAGAGCTGCTGTCCCCTTGAAGGTTCTCAGTTTGGCGAGGACTTTCAGCAGAAGGTTGGGTGGAGGGAACAGGTAAATCTTGGACCATCTGTTCCAATCCAGGGACATGGCGTCCATTGCTTCCGCTTTGGGGTCCTCGTAAGGGGCCACATATCGAGGAAGTTGCTTGTTGTCGCTCGTCGCGAAGAGATCGATCTGTAGCTCCGGGACTTGACGAAAGATGAAGGAGAATGATCTTGCATCTAGAGGCCATTCCAACTCTATGGGGCTTGTCCTCGATAGAGCGTCCGCCGTCACATTGCGGAATCCTTGACGGAGAACTGCAGACAAGAGCCATTTCTTCCTGTCCGCCAGGCGGAAGATGGGTAAAAGCACCTTGTTTATGTGGGGCGATCTCGAGCCCTGACGGTTGAGACATCTGACTACTACCGAGCTGTCTAGAGTCAGACGGATGTGGATCGAGGGACGCGGGGATAATTTCTTCAGGGTGAGAAGAACCGCCATGGCCTCCAAGATGTTGATGTGAAACGTCTTGAACAGGGGAGACCATGTTCCTTGAACCTGTCGTTGATGGGAGTGACCTCCCCAACCCTCCAGAGAGGCGTCCGTGTGGATGTTGATCGATGAAGGTGGAGGTTGAAGAGGGATGGATCTTTTCAAGGTCCTTGCTTCTGACCACGGGCTTAAAAGTGAGCGAAGCCTGTTCGGTAGGGGTCTCTTGAGATCTCTTCGAGCGATGGATGCGTTTCGTCTCCAGACTCCTGAGGCATCCTTTAGCTGTGCTCATAGCACTGGGTTTGTCACTGAGGCGAACTGTAGGAAGCCGAGTACTTGCTCCTGTTGTCGTCTTGAAATCCGTTTGGATTTTAGAAGTCTTCTGACAGACCCTGCAATTTCTTTCCTTTTCTTCAGCGGGATGGAAAGGCGGTGTGACTGAAGATTCCAATGGATTCCTAACCACTGGAACTTCTGAGCTGGAGCGAGGCGAGACTTCTCGGTGTTTATCTTGAAACCCAGATGTTCCAGGAACTGGGTGACTTTGCTGCAAGCTCTCAAACATTCTTCTGGCGATGTCGACCAGACCAGCCAGTCGTCGAGGTAGGCCATCACTTGGACGCCCTGAAGGCGTAGGTGGTGGACGATTGTGTCTGCTAGCTTGGTGAAGATTCTTGGAGTCACATTGAGCACAAAGGAAATGGCTCTGAAGACGTAGCTTCTTCTTTGGAGCCGAAATCCTAGGTAGGAGGAAGCGTGGTGGTTCATTGGGATGTGCCAATAGGCATCCGCCAGGTCTATTGAGACCGTGTAGGCCTTGTGAGGCAGTAGAGCTCTTATTTGTTGAAGAGTCAGCATCTTGAATTTGTTGTTCGCAATGAACTTGTTGAGGGGGGACAAGTCGAGAATGACTCGAGTTTGTCCGAGTCTTTCTTGGGAACACAAAACAGTCTTCCCTGGAACCTGCTGGACTTTACCCTCTTGATCACCTTCTTGTTCAAGAGTTCTAGGACATATTCTTCCAAGAGGGGGGTTGATGGCTGGAAGAATTGGTGGAAGGTTGGAAGTGGTTATGTCCAGCTCCAACCCAGTCCCTTCTTGATGATGCTGTGTGCCCAAGGACCGAAGGTCCAACGATCCTGAAAGTGGCGGAGTCTTCCTCCCACCGGAAGCACTTCATTGCTTCTGGTTCCCGAGGGTTTGCCACCTCGGCCGCTAGCTCCCCTTCCTCCTCTGCCCCTGGAGGGACGGCGAGAGGAGTCTCTGCCGGAGCCTCTACCTCTGGGACGAAAGGTAGTGGACTGTCGTTCGAAAGCAGGGGTGAAGACCGGTGACTGCGACACCACCGGTTAGGGGACCAA
Organism: Palaemon carinicauda; assembly: GCF_036898095.1. Taxonomy (NCBI): domain Eukaryota; kingdom Metazoa; phylum Arthropoda; class Malacostraca; order Decapoda; family Palaemonidae; genus Palaemon; species Palaemon carinicauda. The sequence goes on along the minus strand of NC_090757.1, from coordinate 53,001,832 downwards.
CTGAAAGGTCTGTTGTGGCTGCGCGACCACTTGGGGAGTAGCGGGAGCCGAAAACTGCCGTTTTGGCTGACGCTGCTGGGGCCTAGATTTTGAAGATTTCCTCTTAGGCTGAGGGCCTTCTTCCTGAGAGGACTTTCTTTTGCGGGACATGCCCCACTTACTGAGAAGGTTCCGATTCTCAGTGGTGGCTTTGTCCACTATCTCTTTCACCAGAGCTGTCGGGAAGAGATGTTTGCCCCAGATGTTGGAGGAGATTAGTTTCCGGGGTTCATGTTTTACCGCCGCGTTGGCAAACACGAACTCTCTGCAGGCTCTCCGGGCCCTGATGAAGCTATATAAGTCCTTCATCACTGTGACTAGGTGGGTCTTCGCGAGAACCATATACAAGTCTGGGACCCTAGCGTCCCCGGCCATGACTTCGAGCTGAATCTGATAGGACAGGGACGCGGCTAGCCTCTCCTTGGTCTCCTGTTCCCGACGAAGAAGGTGGTCGTTTAGTTTTGGAAGGTCTTCATTAAACTGACGACCAGCTGCATCAGGTTCCAGTTTCCCGACCGTGAAGGTAAACTGGATATCTTTCCAGAATCTGTCGTCGGGGGGAAGGGCAAGGGAGAGAGGCCTGCACTCCTCCAGTGTAGGGCAGCGCTTTCCTTCCTCCACCGCCTTCATGACCGCATGGAAGGCCTTTTCCACAAAGGGAAAGGTTGCAGTAGAGGGAGCAAGAAAGGACGGGTGTTTCTTGCTTAATGCCGGCATCTTAGAGTTGGTAAAACCCCGGCTCTTAAGACAGTCTACCAGCATGGCTTGGGCTTTTGAGTGATTGAACATGATCACTTCCTTGGGTTCGGTCTCCTCCTTGGAGGCCGGTTCGGACCTGAGCCAGACGTAACAGTCCGGGTAAGCCTCAAATCTGGGGAAGAATTCCACTTCTTCCAAGAGGATGGTTCCTAGCTTGTCGTTTATAAAGATTTTACCAGTTGTAATTGGCATATGCTCGGCGAACCTCCAGGGGTTAGACTCCGAGCAGTGGGGGAGGTCCTTAACCGAGATCTTCGGTTGCTTAAACCCCATAATAGTACTTTTGAGTTCCTCCTGATTCTTTCAGAGCTTCTCGTCCATCAGAGCCACCAACATCCGGATGGCATCTTCGGTGGCGGTTGGCAAGGGTTGCGAGGCGGCGGAGGTAGAGGGGACAGGCTCCTCGACCACTACAGGGGTTACCGGAGGTGCTAGAGCGACCTCGCCCTCCGAATCAGGGTACTCCACCTGATCCTCTTCTTCCTCCAGATCCTCCCCCATGAGGGTCCTCTCGGTATCGTCGGACACTTCCGACATCTTCTCCACCTCGTCTAGGTGACACTTTCGGAGTGTAACCGAAATGTCGGGTTCAACCACCAGTTGAACGGTGGGAATATGATCCTGGGGAACCACAGAATCTGAATATGCTTTTGGGAAAAGCATGGCCCTCATCTTTTCATTTGGGAGATAACTACCGGTGGCGTTCTTCTGGAAACCGCGCACCGACTTGCGCAGTTTCTCTTGAGTGATGTCCCTGACCTCCGTGGACGGAGGGTTATTGAACGCCTCATTAAGAAGGCCTTTGCAGGTTGAACAGGTCTGTGGATCCCAGTACTTGAGGTTACCCTTCTTGGCAACACAGGGGGCGTGGGTCCGGCACGCCTTATGCCCGTAGAAGTCTGGGCGGCGAACTCCGCAGAAGGAGCTCTCACACTTCACGTACTCCTCCTGTAAAAGAAAGAGACTATGAGTATATGGAAGACAGAGTTATGGCTTACATTACTCTTAAGATTAAGATTGACTTATCTTTGTAAGATTGGTTTTATTATGAGCTCATGATAGGTGAGCTAGAAAGGAAGTAGGAAGACACATACTTGTGAATCTCGTCCAGCCGGTTACCGTGACCTTTTCTGCAGTCAATTCCTTAGGACCTGAAGGTTCTAAAGGAGGGAGAGCATCCTTATGGATGAGCCAAGCTTAGGCTTCCTTATTAAGGAATTGTCTTCAGAATGGGAAGGATCTGAAATCATTCAGACTCTAGGGAGAGAGAGGGGGAAAATAGGATAAACCCTCTTATATAATTGGGTAGGTCCCGAAATGAGACTGCACTGAGAAGCAGAGTATGCTGGAAAATGTTGTACTGTGCAACTGTACACCATAGCCACTGTTACAGAAGGTATGAAATACCAAAGAAAAGTGGTCAGGCTATCCGGTTGCATCAGAGCAACTGCAGGCGCGGGGCCGGTAGCCGGGGGAGGGGTGCTTGTCCATTAGAGCCTTAGGTAGCGGCGCCGGCAGACCGGCAGCAAGCCGGAGGCCGGTCCGGCGGGGTGAATCCATCTAAGGCCACACACTGAGCAGCAGAGAGATAGGAGACACAGAGGAAGGCGATCGCCGGCACGGCGGCGGGTCTCCGGCAGGACGGCAGCCTCCGGCTGTCGGCATTGGTGAACCTTAGCTGACCTCATAAGATGGAGGGGATTGATACCTGGGTTGTCGGCGGTTAGCGTCAGCAAGGGGCGGCAGCCCCTGTAGCCGGAAGGCTGTCGCCATAGGTAATCCTAGGATGGTAGCATCTTATGAAGTGGAAAGGTCACCTGGGGTGTCGGCAGCTAGCACCATGATAATAGAGAGAGAAAGGTGAGGAGGGAAGGTAAGGAAGGGTAATGTCCGATACCCAACCGGCTTCCCTCCGGAAGGAGTGCTTTCATGATAGGAGGGGATACGCCTATCATCCGGCGGCAGGGAGCTGGCAGACGCCCGGAAGCCTGTGGTAACCCAAGGGAGGGACAGAGGGCACTCGAAGAGGGGGGATCCCCCGCCGGCAGGTCGTCCGCCGGCCGCCGGCACCACCCCATAGTAGGACTATGTAGGGGAAGTGTAGCAGAGTGGCTAGCCAAGCAGAAGAGCACAGCTAACCCTACAACTCTCCCCAGGGGAGGAGTTGTAGGACAGCGGACAGGAGTGTGAAGGCAAGCCAACACAAAGGGATAGAGTGGGGGAGGGGTTAAGGGTCTTTAGGTTGTGGGGGGAATCTGTTAGGTGCTAGTCTGCCCGGGCAGGAGAGAAACGCTCCCCAACCTAGGGAGGGTTAGCTCAGATCAGGTACAGCACTGGTGTACTGTCCTAAACTATAATAAAACAGAACCCCCCAAGGCCTAACCTAAACCAGGAGAACCTTTCTCCTAGGTTAGGGAGGTCTGGGAAAGACGCATCGCTAGGCTGCAAGGAGGAAGGGAGTGTTCCAACCAAGTGCAGTCTAGGGGGAAGGCCCTTCCACCTTCGGTCTCAGTCGATACCCTAAGGGGAAGTCATTCCGCTAAGATGGACTGGGAAGAGCGATAGGTACTCTGGGGTTCTGTCCTAGGTCCCTCCATATACTATGTAGGGAAGAAGGAAGAACAACCTAGCCTAACCTACCCGAAAACTATCCCGGGTAGGGGGGCTAAGATAGAGCAAGGCTAACCAGAGGGAGGTTACCCGTAGGTAACAGGGGATATAAGGAAGCATATAAGGGCCCCAACGTTGGGTTAGGGGAGTGTGGTATGGGTGGACCAAGCACGGTCCCTTGTATGGTCCCTAGAAGGCGAAAGTACATGTGCAGCACTGAATCTTGTATGTTTAGAATGCCTATATCCTTATTTACAATAACCTATGAACACATATTATATCATGCAAAGTAGACATGAACACTAGGCTATCGAGCCTAGGGGCTAGGCTAGCAATCTAGCATGGGGTTAGGCAAACACTAGTTGCCTAAAACGAATACTAACGGCATAATATAACTAATTCCTAGCAATGAAGACTAAATAACTAATGATATTAATTAGTTATAAGACCGGGAGGGCTGTTCTGGCTAACTAACTAAAGCATGCGAGGCGAACAGCGGTGTCGTAAAATGGCGCTTCCGTCGAGGCACAGCTCTGCCACAAAACACAAGATTTAAAGATAAAAAATCGTTACTTTACTGCCAGAGCTTATTTAAACAATACAAAAACCTGGTACTCAACTTTCCAGCAGAAGGCGAGGTCGAAGGCTGCGACATTACGATCGATGAACACGGATAATGAAAGGCAATCCGGGAAAAACCAACTGAGGTAGAAGCTACTAACAGAGGAATGAGGACGGACGTGACGTCACACAATATGGTTGCCATTAGTTTACGTCGCGAGTACCGTAGCAGTAACGAAGGAGCGTAACTTTGGAGTGGCTCCTCAGTTATCTCGCCACCTCTCCCCCTTGAAGCGTTAACGCTATGTGGGGTTACAGATAGCCATGTGGCATGTTAATGCATGCGTCCCCTGTTGATATACGATATCCTGGAGGGAAATCTTTAGGGTGCTCGCGCCAGAAGTTAGAATTCTGTGAAACCTTTAGTTTAATTCTCTGGGAATATCTACTGTAGTCATATATACCCTAAGGAAGCTACTGAAGGAACCTTCCATCAGGACGACATGGCTTGAGCCCAAAAGTATATATATGTATATACATATATATAAATATATATGCATATATATATATGTATATATATGTAAATATATAAGTATATATACACACATATATATATGAATATATGAATATATATATATATATATATATATATATATATATATATATATATATATATACTGTATATATATATATATATATATATATATATATATATACTGTATATATATATATATATATATATATATATATATATATATATATATATATATATATATATATATATATCCTTTCTCAGCAAAACTGTACTAGTCACGGCCACCCATACTAGGTAGGTTTGCCCTGAGCAATCAGATTAAAATCTCCCATAATCACCAGACAGCATTGGCCAGCGTGAATATGAAAACTGACCCAAACTAGACATGAATTGACATGTTTGAGTCATTTGTCCTCAAGTGGACTTGAAACAGATGCATTTGTTGTTGTTGCGTATATATTTTATATATATATATATATATATATATATATATATATATATATATATATATATATATATATATATATATATACTTATAATTATATACTATATGTGAATGCGTGTGTGTGCGGCTGTATGAATTACCTTAATATTAGAATGCCAAGCTATCCTTTGTTTAATCGACCATCCTTTAACAAAATCTCGACCAAATGAGAAGAGATGTCTCTAACCATCGAACATCTGGTGTAGAACATTCGAACTTGAAGGAGACCTGAGCACAAGAAGGAATGATGCTTTGAGAGTAGGTTGTGAGGGAGGGAAGTCGTTGATAAAGGAATTTAATCCTTTAACCAGGCGGTGGAAAAGACTTCCCTCCGGGAGGTTGCTGCAAATTGTCGATCTTCTTTTTTTCTTTTTTCTTTTTTTTTGGCAGGTTATGAATAATGCTGACATTGTCAAAATGTTTTTGACAGTTTTCAATAAGGCTGCGAATTAAGGAAATACATTTTGACAGGTTTTGAATTGTGCTGACAATTGACGAAATGCTTTTTGGACAGACTGAATAATTCTGACATAGTGGAAATGCTTTTTGTCAGGATTAGATAATGTTGCAAATTAACGAAATACTTTTTGACAGGTTTTGAATAGTGCTAACAATTGACGAAATGCTTTTTGATAGGTTTTGTATAGTACTGACAATGCACAAAATACATTTTGGGCTTTTTAGGACAGGTTTTAATAATGCTGCAAATTAACGAAATACTCTCTGACAAGCTTTCAGTTATGCTGAAAATTGACGAAACACTTTTTGACAAGTTTTGAAATGTGCTAACAATTGATGAAATACTTTTTTGACAGGTTTTGTATAGTGCTGTCAATTGCAGAAATGTTTTTTTTTTTTTTTTTTTGACAGGTTTGTGCATAGTGTTGATAGTTAAAGAAATGTTTTTTGACAAGTTTTGTATAGTGCTAACAATTGAAGAAACGCTTTTTTGACGGGTTTTGGATAGAACTGACAATTGATAAAATAATTTTTTGACAGGTTGTGTATAGTGCCGAAAATTGAAGAAATGCTTTTTTGACAGGTTTTGAAAAGTGTGGACAATAGACGAAATACTTTTTAATAGGTTTAAGTAGATCTGACAACTGACAAAATGTTTTCGACAGGTTTTAAATAGTACTATCATTTGACAAAATAATTTTGTGACAGGCATTACAAAGTGCTGACAATTCACAAAATGCATTTATGGAAGGTTTTGAATAATGCTGACAATTGCCGAAATGACTTTTGACAGGTTTTGAATAATGCTGGCGATCGAAGAAATGCTTCTTGACAGTTTTAGAATAATGCTGATGATTGACGAAAAGCTTTCTTTACAGATTTTTAATAATGCTGACAATAGACGAAATGCTTGTTGACATGTTTTGAATAATGTTAAGAACTGTTAAAATGTTTTTTTTTTTTTTGACAGGTTTTGAATAATGATAATTGAAGAAATTCTTTTTTGACAGGTTTTAGATCATGATAACAATTAACAAAATTCGTTCGACAGGTTTTGAATAATGCTGACAATTGACAAAATGCTTCTTGACAGGTTTTGAATAATGCTGACAATTGATGAAATGGTTTTTGACAGGTTTTGAATAATGCTGACAATTGACAAAATGCTTCTTGACAAGTTTTGAATCTTCTGACATTTGACCGGTTTTGGATAATGCTGACAATTGACGAAATGCTTTTTGACAGGTTTTAAATAATTCTGACATTTGATGAAATGTTTTTGACAGGTTTAAATAATGATGACAAATGAGAAAATGCTCTCTGACAGGTTTTGAGAATGCTGACATTTGACGAAATGTTTTTGACCGGTTTAAATAATGCTGACATGTATTATTATTGTGCTGTATTTGATAGCATAATACTGAATAAAAAAATAAAAAATTGCAAGGAAAAGACAAATCGTGTTTTTTTGTTAATTGTTTTTTTTTTAAACTGAAATAAATAAGTAAAGCAAAAATTGACAAGTAAACATTTACAGAAATCATGTTGATTTTGATGGAATTCGTAATGCCTTGACCAGAATTTAACATCAGACACTAGCTCTTAATTTTCATATAGGAGGATTACGCTGGAGTGCCTGACTTCACAATTTTATACCATCAAACGAAGCCTTTCAACAATCTATAAGAAGAGTGATTATCGATGCAGAAATATCAGGATGCCAGATATCAATCAATCAATCAATCGATGCGGAAATAATTACCGGACGAATGACAATTGAATGATGTGTTAAATATTGTTATTTCCTGAGGCATTTTTCTTTGCCAAGAAAATATAACAAAAACACCAGAGTAAACTACGGAAAACACGGATGATAGTACCGGAAATTTAAGGAATATTAACGAAAATAAAATATACTAACTGTAATTTGTATATAAATAAAAATATATAAAACTAAAATTAATGGATGCTAGGAATTAACATACAGTTTTAAACAAGATTTATCAAATGATAGGATGCTATATCATCTTTGACTATTAAGGATAAACCAATCAATTTAGTTACTCAAATTTCGAACAGTAAATCAAAACAAATGGAAGAAAATTATCAAAATAATAACTGGAAGTTCGTGGTCGACTGGTTGAATACTATCACAGAAGACGAGGTTTCGAACAAACAAAACTGCTATTTTCGTGACAATAATGATTCAATGTTAGCCTATAGAAATAACAATCTCTCTCTCTCTCTCTCTCTCTCTCTCTCTCTCTCTCTCTCTCTCTCTCTCTCTCTCTCTCTCTCAAGGGAGAAGTACCACATTATCTGGCGCTTGCCAAAGATTCGAAAGTCCTATAACAATAAGCAAGAAAAGAAGAAATTCAGACCGAAGCTTCCCTTGTTGTCTTTGAGTTTGGTAAACACAAAGGTATTAAATAAAAATGTTCTTTGGAGAGAACGCAAGAGTTGGCAAGACAAAGAAAGAAGTCCGACTTTTTCCTAACTTTTTGAGGAGGGCACCAAACAATGACTGTGAAAATAAAATCGGTTTGTTTGCCTCTGCGCATGTGCGAGTGGTCAGGTGTTTTTGAGTGTAGGTGCTTGTGTTTACCTTCTTCAAAGGGAAAAAAGATTTGCGAGCCAATGATGAGGGAAGTCTGATGATCAGGTCTTTTGTTTTCTAAACGTTGACCTTGAAACTTGATTAAACACTTTTTCCTTATACTTCTAAGTCTTCTCATTCTCTTTGATGATGTCACTAATGACATCAATCTGTTTTCAAGAGATGTTTATCGTAAGAAGGGATGTTTTTTACATAATTATCGATAGGATTAGCAACCTTGCGTTCTCAATTAGCCTAGCTCGACGTAAAGGGTAGAAAATATGATATTGATAGGTAGTAATATTAGCTTTCATCCTATATTTTCAATAATAGCTAAAGCAAATTTAGAAGAGAAGTGAGTTTAAACTTCACCTCTCTCTCTCTCTCTCTCTCTCTCTCTCTCTCTCTCTCTCTCTCTCTCTCTCTCTCTCTCTCTCTCTCTCTCTCTCTCATGATTGAATGACCGCCGACGAGAATAAAGGCAATTAAAGTTGATTTTCTTATAAACCTCATTATGCACCTGGTTGTAAATCGACTGTTGTGCATTAGAGAGAGAGAGAGAGAGAGAGAGAGAGAGAGAGAGAGAGAGAGAGAGAGAGAGAGAGAGAGAGAGAGAGAGAGAATTAAGAAGAGATTGTTGCAAGAGGTTGGACAGCAATATGGAAGAATGAAATTGGTAACGGAGGATTAGTAAAAGGCTTAAAAGTGGGTGCAATTGAAGGAGGAAGAGAGGCTGCAATGAACCATGAGCTCTCTCTCTCTCTCTCTCTCTCTCTCTCTCATCAGCCCATTAATTATTCCTAACATCCTCATAAGTTAACGACGAGACGCCATGAATTAATTCACATGATTCATATATACAGTATATCTTAATAAGAGATGCATAATATCTTTCTAAGAAAAATATTAATATATTTGCGAAGCGTTACCCGGATTTCGTGGATTACTAGAACTTAGAGATGCTACATTTCTTCGATCATTTTGATATTTAAAGATAATTAGAGATATTGCTGAATGATAAATTTGATAGGTGAAGATTACAGTTGGAAACAATAATATGAAGTAGTGTTTAGTTCACTCCGCATACTAAAGCATCTATGAACACAGTATATATATATATATATATATATATATATATATATATATATATATATATATATATATACTGTATATATATATACATACTGTATGTGTATGTATGTGATTACATCTATTTATATATAGTTATTTTATATTATACATATAAATTTATATATATATATATATACATAGAAGAAACGACACAAAAGTATGTGTGTATGTATATGTACATAAATATGAATGTGTATATATATATACACATTCATATATATATATATATATATATATATATATATATATATACATATATATATATACATATATATATATAAATATATATATATATATATATATATATATGTATATATATATATATATATATATATATATATATATATATATATATATATATATATATATATATATATATATATATTTATATATATATATATATACATATATACATAGATATTAATAAAGATATAAATATAAATATATATTATTATTATTGATAGCCAGCTTACAACCCTAGTTTGAAAAGCAAGATGCTATAACCCCAAGGGCTCCAACAGGGAAAGTAGCTTAATGAGGAAAGGCAATACGAGAATACCAAATGAACTAAAAATAACGAATAAAAGAAATATTTTGAGATTAGTAACAACGCTAATATAGATCTGTCATATATAAATTATAAAACAAGACTAAAGTCAACCTATCCGAAAGAAAAGTATTTGCTGAAAGTTTCAACTTCTGAAGTTCAACCAAATCAAATTTTTGACCCTCGTGGTTTTGAGTTTGGTCCCATTTTTATTCATGTTAAATTAAATAGATATTACTCAATAGATGTTTAG
>NC_090757.1:52971858-52986858 GCF_036898095.1 Palaemon carinicauda | reverse complement strand
TTCCATGGTTAATTTTTACCACTTCACAATATATGCCAAAAAGAAAAAAAAATGGCCAAAGAAAACGTAAATAACAGATCACTTCAGGAGCAAAACTACAACAACCGTTCTTCAAGGAAATCGAGATGCTACTAATTTCCCTGGCTGTAATGGGTTATTGTATGGTGGACTTTGGTCAGTTGGTGGTTGTACTAAAAAAAAAAAAAAAAATTGTCAGAAACCACCAGAAATGTAAGACACAATGACATCACCAACAATTGTAAAAAAAAAAAAATACAATCTTTATTACCGAGGTGTATACATTCGAAAGCGTCACGCCCACTCTTTAAAGGAATACAACTGTCTCTTTAAACACCTCTACAAGCTATTATAAGCGCTCAGATGCATTTTCCATACAATTTTTTAATGTTAAAAGATTGTAAATATGGAGTTTTTCATATGAGGCTTTTTTCATGTTTTTTTTTTTCGGTTTAGTGGGGGGCCCCCCTCAGTAATCATTAAATACTGTATAAGAAAATTATTCAGTCTTTTATTCTTATGTATAAGAATTGTTGTGCTTTCATGAAATATGAAATACAACAATATCTTTTCAGGTAGCTGAAAAGGAAGAGGATAGATGTGCACAAGCCATAAAGAGATGACTCAAAACGACAGCCCAGAAAATGTTATGTGAAATGAAGAATTTCACTGGGTTTCTTTCAATGTTGAGGGCTCACTTTGGCATTTAACATTATGCATTGACGATGAGAATTATAGCTTCGTTAATAATAATAATAATAATAATAATAATAATAATAATAATAATAATAATAATAATAATAATAATAATAATAATAATAATAATAATAATAATTTTGTAACTAATCAAAGAATCAATAAAATTTAATTACTAATAAAAACTTTTGAGCTGTGCGCGTACCTTTAATAGTAATATTTGACGGAATTTCTCAAAAATTCTGTTACAATTGCATTTAAAGGTTTCAGGAATTTACAAAAAAAAAAAAAATAGTAAATTGATGTAGATTTTCAATTTTTTCTTTACTTCCTTTTGCAATGAAAAATGGTATTTTATACGACACTTTTATTCCTTCCGGCATTTCTTAGAATTAATAGCTGCTCTAATACAAAATATAACAAAAATCTAATTTGTTTTACAAAAACATGAAACGCGATGAAGCATTTTATTATTTTCTGTTTTCCAAAATACTCTATCGAAAGTAAAAATGAAACTGCGAATTTGTGTCGAAAAAATTGGAAGCCTCCTACGATGTTTTAGTTTAGAGTAACGAATATATTTCAAAAGTGGTGTAACCAAAAGCGCTCTCTCTCTCTCTCTCTCTCTCTCTCTCTCTCTCTCTCTCTCTCTCTCTCTCTCTCTCTCTCTCTCTCTCGTTTTTGTGTGTCTGCAGTATTACATAGATAGGTAAAACAAACTGAACATTCAATAACACACCGACGAAAACAGAGAAATAAAATACAACTAGGTTAAGTTAATTTAAAATACCCAACTAAGATTACACAAAATATTGAATTTATTATTATTATTATTATTATTATTATTATCATTATTATTTCTCATAAAGCAGAGGGTGGAAGCCATAGAAGCCAGATGAAATTATATTTACCATCATTGTCAATTATTATTAATATACATCATAAAAAAAAAAACGCCTAAATATTTGACCAACTTTTAAGAGCATTTCGAATTGCACAGTGAATAAGCCCTCAAGTTTTTCATTAATTTTCATTTATATAAAAAGAGCCTAAGTGAAATCAAGATACTGAGAGAGAGAGAGAGAGAGAGAGAGAGAGAGAGAGAGAGAGAGAGAGAGAGAGAGAGAGAGAGAGAGAGAGAGAGAGAGAGAGAGATAACGAAAATAAAGGCAACTTTTTTTCATTAAGAATAATATGAATATTAAATTAGATTCCATTAGATCATCACACCTATTCAACTCACTAGTCACTGGAAATACAAAAGCAGAAATTAGGTTCCGGAGTCAACAACAGCGGAATAGTCGATTGGCCAGGAAGCTTAAGGACGTCAAGGAGTATTCGAGATATTGTATATTAAAAGAACTTTCATTGACTGATCTGGAGTTTTCTGGCACCCTGACATCGAAGGTCACTGGCGCCGACATCGATCGTTATAAATAAAGAATAAAGAGAAATACAATTTAAAACCATAAACTCAATGTCCTATTAAAAGCTAAAGAGCTTTCAGAAGACCAGCTTCTAAAATGGATCTGAAAAATACCCCTAGCATAGTACAACACACCCACCCCAAGAATCTTGGTAAAAATAGAAATTTCCTATGATCAAAGATTGGAATACAAAATCAACGCTAAATTCAAAAAGCATTCTGGAAACACACAAGATGGAAGTAATTTCCAGAGTAGAGAAAGGCAAGTTGGACCCTTTCTTTTCTAAACCAGTAATTGAAATCGGACTTGAATCAGAGGCAAATGATAAAAATCAATGGAAGTTACAATCTCGAGTACTCACTCAGTAAGTCCATCTCGTCTTTATGGTAAACGTCTCCTCTTTGACAGATTGTTGAAAGGCTGTTACTGATCGTGGACAGATTTCGAAGACGATTCAGAAAATGGAAATAGCCATTAGCCTCTCGTTTATTTTATACTAGTGTACACGACCCGTCAAAAATGACTATTAATAATTAGAGAGATATGCAAACATATGCACAATTACACAAATTCAACCCTTCCAGTCCCCTCCCCCTTTCCTAACTACAACCCCTGTCCCCAAGATATGTCTACTCCCTCTCCCCATAGAGCTCATGATCTCTCCCTCTCTCTCTCTCTCTCTCTCTCTCTCTCTCTCCATCACATGTGTGAGCAGGGGAAGGGCATGTCTTAAGCTTGCACGTTCGTGTAGGTGTAAAAGGGAGATTGGTAAAAGGCCTCTCGCTCTGTTCCAGAATCCTGTCTATCTGTAGGGAGATCAAAAGATCTTGAAATATCAAAAGCAGATGATAGTCACTTCCCACCCGAGGCTGGAAGAAAGTCCGTTCATATTCCAGTTAATGGAAGACGGGTCGGCCTTATTCCAGAAATTTTTAGGCTGCGATATACCATGTGTAAATTAAAGGAATCGCATACTGCTTGCAAAACACGTCTTTCACTCTCCTGATAATTGTAGCTACTGAATGATTTTCTCCAATTAGTATCTACAGTTTTAGTCTAAAAAATCATATGACATAAATTTATCCTACTAAAAATGCATACGGACTCATTATGTAATATATGTTTACACACACATACACACGCAAACACACATATATGTATATATATATATATATATATATATATATATATATATATATATATATATATATATATATATATATATATATATATATTGATTATAAATGTGTATATATATGTATGTATATATATATATATATATATATATATATATATATATATATGTATATATATATATATATACATATATATATTACCAGCTAAACCACAACTCTATTTGGAAAAGCAATAACAGCAGTAACGATGTTGAAATAGATCTCTCATATATCTTGAAACATATACACGCACATATACATACCTCTTTACTTATACCTTTCAAAATCAAATTCTCTTTGCCACGGGGTCTCGTACTCATAGGAAAATCCTTTTAATGATAGATATTTCTACCCGGCCAAGGACTCGAACCTATTACCGATTCAATTAAGGATTAACCTTAGACTGTTCAGACCATTCGGTTGTAAAGAGCGAATTCAACATCAAAAAGTATTTTTGGCTTATTTGAAAATTTGTATATAAAAAGTATTAGTGATAATCTCATAAATTGGCCTAGCATTGCATAATTATCATTCATCTGGGTTGAATTTGCAGTATAAATCCTAAGCTCGATAAGAATAAATGAAGTCTGAATCAAATCTAGTCTCTGTTTACAACCGAGTGGTCTAAACAGTCTAATGTTTATCCTTATTTCTATCTGTCATAGATTCGAGTCCTTGGCCGGGCAGAATTATTTATCATCAAATGTATTTCTCTCTGGATGTGAGAAAACATAACTATACTGTATATGCATTTATATAACAAATTTTACATAAGTCTATATATATATATATATATATATATATATATATATATATATATATATATATATATATATATATATATATATATATATATATATATATATATATATATATATATATATACAGTATATATATATATATATATATATATATATACTGTATATATATATATATATATATATATATATATATATATATATATATATATATGTATATATATTATCACGCCCGAAAGTATTTTCGTTCGTTCATTTGTATATTTATCTATTTATTTATTTTTTTGCCCACGCAGTCGTATGTTTGCTGCTTGTTGGTAACTGGGTGTTGTTTGCTTGTTATTTATTTTGCAGTCGTTAAGGAGGGTAGTTCTAATCCAACAATTTCTTCCTTTACATGATGACGTGGAAGCAGAGAGACTTCTTTTTCGGGAAAAGCCCAAGTTTGCAGTCAGTGATCCTCTGAACGCTAGAGAGGTTGGGATTGCCTCTGAGAGGTTCTTATCTACTGAGAGCAGTGGATTTGCCTTGGATCGCTGCAATGGTGTGTAGCTGTTAGTGCCCTTTATTAGACATCAACGCCTGTCTTTGAGTCTTCAGCTCCTTATACCACTGTCACGCCTGATCATTCTTTCGCTGCTGATGCATGGATGTTTGCTTTCGAAGAGCTGCTGTGATCGAGTGTTTTTATCAAGTTCTCGATACTAATCTTGGTCTTCATCTGAAGGATTACAGCACCTTTTAATCTGCGACAGAACACGGGAGAGGATATCAGCCTTGGACAGCCTCTAATGGAAATTCAGATTTATCACCTGGTCCCTCATGTTTATTACTGCAACTGCAGCGCCGTTGATGATACTTTACGGGAAGTTAAGTATTGGTATTAGTAACTTTCCTCCATTTTTAGAACTGCAATTAACATTAACAACACTTCGTTACAACGGAGCATCAAGTTTACGCTGCAGTGACCTGAAACTTACCTCGGTCCAAATATTATTTAATTATTTTCTTTTTCTTTTGTAAATAAATATTTATATTTCCTTTTTGTATCATACTCCCTCGTTGTCCTTTGCCATCATTGTTTATGAACTATAACTGGTTGTTAAAGGTACTTAAGGTTGTACAAAATACTATTGTTTTTTTTTATGT
Source organism: Palaemon carinicauda (assembly GCF_036898095.1). Taxonomy (NCBI): domain Eukaryota; kingdom Metazoa; phylum Arthropoda; class Malacostraca; order Decapoda; family Palaemonidae; genus Palaemon; species Palaemon carinicauda. Next base: position 52,981,635 of record NC_090757.1, on the reverse strand, counting down.
AACGGCTTTATGCAAATTATAAAGAACCTGCTTTAACATAAAACGTTAATGTTATTAATTAAGTCGTGACATAAATTGGCGACCGTGACAGGATGGCAAAGGGTCAGTGAGGTAGTGTGAAAAGTAATTTTTTTTTTTTTTTATTCTCTTTTGACGGGAAACTTTAATGGTTCATCGTGTTAAGTAGCATTTTCTCATTTTAACAAGATGTCAACTTTAAGCGAGTTAACTGCCATTGGTGAGAAACTTGGATTGTCAGGATCTGACTTAGCATATTTCATAAAAGAGCAACAGGAGTTCGAACGCGCTAAACGAGCAGAGCAGAGAGACGCTGAAAGAGAGCAAATGGAAGCAGAAAAAGCAATATTGGCTGAAAAGAGAGCGCTTATGGAAGCTGATAAAGAAAGGCTTGAGTTAGAGATAACTTTAAAGTCTTCAAAGTCCGATGAAACTTCTATGAGTGCTTCTGTGCCAGCTAAGTTCAGTGATAAGTGGGGAACTAAGCTAATTCCTAAGTTTAGCGAGTCGGATGTCGGAAAATTTTTCATTGCTTTTGAGAAAGTAGCTCATCAGTTGGCTTGGCCCAAGGAACTCTGGGCTGTATTAGTGCAATCTGCATTCTCTGGTAAGGCACAAGTAGTTTATGCTGCGTTAAGTGCAGAAGATTCCGGTGATTATGATATTGTGAAAAAAATGGTTTTAAATGCATACCAGCTAATCCCAGAAGCTTACCGGCAGAAATTCAGATCCTGGCGTAAAATGTTTAATCAAACATTTGTAGAATGGGCAGGCCAGAAAGCAGTTAAACTTGACGAGTGGTTGGCTGCAGAGGAGGCAAGTACATATGCCGAGTTACGAGAACTGGTTTTGTTGGAGGATTTTAAAAATAACATTCCCAAAGACGTTCGCATCCATATTGAAGAATTTAACATTGATAATGTTAATGAGGCAGCAAAGGCAGCAGACAGGTTTGTTTTGTCACACAAGCATTATGGTAAGAAGAAAACTCATTGGGAAGCAGGTGTGGAAAAGGTGGAAGTAATAAAGGGTAGAGAAAGTCCTTCATCGCCTTCGAGGGGTGCGAGGCAGGCCCGGGACATTGTTTGTTATAAGTGTGGTAAGAAAGGTCATGTTAAGTCACATTGTCCTGAAGTAACTAAGTCGGTTAAACCAGTTATGTTGATGGATTGTAGGTCAGTGCCGCCTGTGTCTTCTAGTCTTGAAGGAGAGGTGAGTGGGAGCATGCCTTATGGTAAGGAATTTGAAGACTTTGTCTTTAGAGGTATAGTGAAAGTTGGATCTGAGGCAACTGATGGTAATATCGTTGCATTGCTGCGGGATACTGGCTCGTGCCAGTCCTGCATTCTGGAAACCTCTCTCCCTAAAGATTTCTCACGGAAAAGTCAGGATTTTGTGTTGCTTGGGGGTTTCCCAGATACAGTAACATCTTGGCCTGTGGAAGAAGTTTATTTGGAATCTCCTTTGGTAACTGGTAGGTTGAAACTGGCTGTAGTTAGTGCATTGCCTGTGAGTGGTGTGGATTTGTTGATAGGCAATGATGTGATGCAAGGTAGTGGCACAGCCTGTGCATCAGAAGGTCGAAAGGGGGCTAGTGTGGTTAATGAACGTGTTATGGTAAATGTTAAACCTGTTGTTCCTGTAACCCGAGCCCAATCTAGAGAGGAAGTCAAAGGTGGAGAAGCTGACATAAATTTGGAAAACTGCTTCCAAACCGAAACTCAACCTAAGACAAAGAAAGGTAAGTCCAAGCAGGAAAAAAATCTTTCGTTGAAGTCTGTGGTTAATATATCTGAAGACTTTGCTACAGATTCTAGTTGCATGTTTCCAGATAGGCAAACCCTAATTAGTGCTCAAAAAGAAGATGGCGAATTGAGGAGTATATATGAAGAAGCAGAGCAGCTAAAGGAACAGGATGATTTAAGTGAAGCAAGTTATGTATTAAAGAATGGTGTGTTATATAGATTAATTCGTCCAGTGACCGCATCTACTGATGAAGAGTGGAAGGTAAGGGAACAAATTGTAGTACCTAGTAAGTTTAGGCATTTTATTTTGCAAGAGGCTCATGAAAGTGAATGGGGTGGTCATTTAGGAATACGAAAAACGCTGTCCAAAGTGAAAGATAATTTTTTTTGGCCTTCTGTAAAGAAAGACGTAGTCAGACATTGTAAGTCATGTCACCAGTGCCAAATGGTTGGAAAACCCAACCAGAAAATTACAAAAGCGCCTTTAATTCCAATCCCAGCTGTTGAAGAACCATTCACTCAAATTGTTATTGACATTGTGGGACCTTTACCCAAAACCAAAACAGGTTTTCAGTACATGTTAACAATAATGGACAGAACCACTAGATTTCCCGAGGTAATACCTGTTAGATGCATTAAGAGTGGTATCGTTATTAAGCATCTCATGGACTTTTTTTCTCGTTATGGTTTGCCTCGGGAGATACAGTCGGATCAAGGTTCTAATTTCACTAGTAGGGAGTTCCAGGCTAAAATGAATGAACTTGGCATTAAACACAACTTGGCATCCTCATATCATCCCGAAAGTCAGGGAATACTTGAAAGATTTCACTCCACTCTGAAGAATTCTTTGACTAAGTATTGTTTAGACCATGTTGAGGAATGGGATAAAGACTTGCCTTTATTGCTTTTTGCTTTAAGATCGGCCCCTAGTGAATCTCTGGGTTTTTCTCCTTTTCAGATGGTCTATGGACACAATGTGAGAGGACCTCTTGATTTATTAAGGGAACATTGGGAAGGGGGTAGTGGTAAAATTAATTCACTTGATTATATTTTGTCTTTCAAAGAGAAATTAAGGAGCATTTGGCAATGGGCCCAAAATAATCTCTCTACTTCGCAGGCTAAAATGAAAACTCATTATGATAGAAAGTCTCAAGTAAGGAATTTTGAAGCAGGAGAACAAGTACTAGTGTTACTTCCTATGCCAGGTCAGTTCAGAGCTCAGTTTGTAGGTCCAGCAGTGGTTAAGAAGAAACTGAATGATGTTGATTATTTGGTGGAAATTCCAGGGAGGAGGAAAAAGTATCAGTTGTGTCATATTAACATTATGAAGAAATATTTTTCCAGAGCTAACACTGTTAAATCTGTTTCAGCTGTTGTACCTAAAGAATGTAATGGACAAGAAATGGAAAGCAAAGAATATGGATGGAATGGCGAAAACTCTAAAATTTTGTGTAACCCAGATAGTTTGTTTAAACATCTGAATGCTCAGGAAGCTACTGATATTAAGGATTTATTCAAAGAACATCCGTCAATATTTAAGGACACTCCTGGTCTTGTGCGTAGTTTGCAACATGATGTTGTACTAAAGCCAAATGCCCAGCCAATTAGACAAGCCCCTTACAGGTTAAGTCCACAGAAAGCTGAAGCTGTGAGAAAGGAAGTCAGTTATATGTTGGAGAATGACTTGATATCACCAAGTAGCAGTCCTTGGAGTTCCCCGGTTGTATTAGTGAAAAAGGAAAATGGTCAAGACAGGTTGTGTTTTGACTACAGGAAAGTAAACGACTTAACAGTTGCTGACAATTTCCCTCTGCCTCGCATAGAAGATTGCATAGATAAGATTGGCAATGCCAAGTATATTAGTAAGTTAGACCTTTTAAAAGGTTACTGGCAGGTTCCTCTGACTGAAAATGCACGAGAAATATCAGCATTTATAACACCTGAAGGTTTATTCGAATGTAAAGTCATGCCCTTTGGCATGCGGAACGCAGCCAGTACCTTCCAGAGAATGATGTGGATGATCACGAATGGATTGAAGGGTTGTGTAGTTTATCTGGATGATATAATTATTTTCAGTGACAACTGGAAAGACCATGTCGATAGAATCAGGGCCTTATTTCGTGCAATTGCTGACGCTGGTTTGGTTGTAAACCTTTCTAAATGCGAATTTGGAAAGGCTGAAGTTATCTACCTCGGACATCACGTCGGACAAGGTAAAGTATTGCCCAAGGAAAAGAACATTGAAGCTGTACTAGCTTTTCCCACTCCAAAAACTCGGAAAAATGTAAGGCAATTTGTTGGTCTCGCTGGTTACTATCGCAGGTTTGTCCCCAGTTTTTCTGAAATAGTAACTCCTTTAACTAATCTTTTAAGAGAGAAATCTAAATTCTTGTGGGACGATACATGTCAACGAGCCTTTGATAAATTAAAAGGCATTTTAAGCACCTATCCTATTTTGAAATCACCTGACTTTCAGAAGGGGTTCAAGTTAATGGTGGATGCCAGCGATCTCGGAGTAGGAGCAGTGCTATTGCAAGACGATAGTGAAGGTATTGAACATCCTGTTTCATATTTTTCTAGGAAACTTAATGAGCATCAAAAGAAATATAGCACAATCGAAAAGGAAGCCTTAGCTTTAGTTTTAGCTCTACAACATTTTGAAATTTATGTAACATCTAGCGTTGATCCAATTGTTGTGTATTCAGATCACAACCCTTTAAAATTTGTGAAAAAATTTAGGAACAAAAACAGAAGGCTCACTAATTGGAGTCTTATGCTCCAGGAATATAATTTGACTGTAAAACATGTGAAAGGGAAGGACAATGTCGTCGCTGATGCCCTCTCTAGAAATCTGTGATGTCTTTTCCACTTGGATTATTGTTTTGTTTTCGTATTTATTTTATTTTTCTTCCTACAGTGTCTTTGTTACAACATCTCGTTCTTTCATCATTGGTTTTTTGTTTGTGGAAGTGATAATTTACTGGTCTTGAGGCCATTTAACGTTGCCTTTAATTTTTTTTTTTTCAGTACATGTTGAGATATGAAATTAGTTGGAACTCTCATATGAGTTGTAAAAAAAAATTATATTTTTTTTACCTATTAGGTTGGGGGTATCACGCCCGAAAGTATTTTCGTTCGTTCATTTGTATATTTATCTATTTATTTATTTTTTTGCCCACGCAGTCGTATGTTTGCTGCTTGTTGGTAACTGGGTGTTGTTTGCTTGTTATTTATTTTGCAGTCGTTAAGGAGGGTAGTTCTAATCCAACAATTTCTTCCTTTACATGATGACGTGGAAGCAGAGAGACTTCTTTTTCGGGAAAAGCCCAAGTTTGCAGTCAGTGATCCTCTGAACGCTAGAGAGGTTGGGATTGCCTCTGAGAGGTTCTTATCTACTGAGAGCAGTGGATTTGCCTTGGATCGCTGCAATGGTGTGTAGCTGTTAGTGCCCTTTATTAGACATCAACGCCTGTCTTTGAGTCTTCAGCTCCTTATACCACTGTCACGCCTGATCATTCTTTCGCTGCTGATGCATGGATGTTTGCTTTCGAAGAGCTGCTGTGATCGAGTGTTTTTATCAAGTTCTCGATACTAATCTTGGTCTTCATCTGAAGGATTACAGCACCTTTTAATCTGCGACAGAACACGGGAGAGGATATCAGCCTTGGACAGCCTCTAATGGAAATTCAGATTTATCACCTGGTCCCTCATGTTTATTACTGCAACTGCAGCGCCGTTGATGATACTTTACGGGAAGTTAAGTATTGGTATTAGTAACTTTCCTCCATTTTTAGAACTGCAATTAACATTAACAACACTTCGTTACAACGGAGCATCAAGTTTACGCTGCAGTGACCTGAAACTTACCTCGGTCCAAATATTATTTAATTATTTTCTTTTTCTTTTGTAAATAAATATTTATATTTCCTTTTTGTATCATACTCCCTCGTTGTCCTTTGCCATCATTGTTTATGAACTATAACTGGTTGTTAAAGGTACTTAAGGTTGTACAAAATACTATTGTTTTTTTTTATGTAACGGCTTTATGCAAATTATAAAGAACCTGCTTTAACATAAAACGTTAATGTTATTAATTAAGTCGTGACAATATATATATATATATATATATATATATATATATATATATATATATATATATATATATATATATATATTTATATATATACATACATACACACATACATATATACGCGCACACACGCAGACACGCACACATAAATTATTATTATTATCATTTCTAGCCAAGCTACAACCCTAGTTGGAAAAGCAAGATGCTTTAAGCCGAAGGGGTCCAACAAGGAAAAATAGCCCAGTAAGGAAAGGAAACAAGGAAATAAATAAACTATATAAGAAGTAAAAGCAAGATGCTATAAGCCCAAGGGCTTCAACAAGAAAAAATAGCCCGGTGAGGAAAGGAAACAAGAAAATAAATAAACGATATAAGAAGTAATGAAAAATTAAAATAAAATTTAAAAAAAAACATCAACATTAAATCAGATAATTCATATATAACTATATAAAGACTTATGTCAGTCTTATATAACTATAAAAAGACTTGTGTCAGTCTGTTCAACATAAAAAAAAAATATTTGCTGCAACTTTGAACTTTTGAAGTTCTTGTGATTCAACTACCCGATTAGGAAGATCATTCCACAACTTCGTCACAGCTGGAATAAAACTTCTAGAACACTGCATAGTATTGAGCCTCATGTTGGTGAAGGCCTGACTATTAGAATCAATGCATGCCTTTATATATATATATATATATATATATATATATATATATATACATATCATCCCACGACTATTGAAGCGAAGGGCCTCTATTAGATTTCGCCACTCGTCTCTATCTTCAGCTTTTAAATCAATACTTCTCCATTCATCAACTCCTCCTTCACGCTTCATAGTCCTCAGCCATGTATACCCGTGTCTTCCAACTATTCTAGTGCTTATTGGTGGCAAGTTAAAAGTTTGTTGAACTAATCTCCCTTGGAGAGTGCGAAGAGTATGCCCAAACCATCACCATGATCCCATCCACACATGCCACTCGAGTAACGTCTTATATAACTTTATTCCTAATCCTCTCCTGTTATTTAACTCCCAATATTCGTCTTGAGAATTCACGAGAAATGAATTTTTTTATACTTTTCTTTTATCACTGTGAAAGTTTTTCTGCATAAAAATAGTACTACCCAACACTTGTTTACTGCATATATATATATATATATATATATATATATATATATATATATATATATATATATATATATGTGTGTGTGTGTGTGTGTATATATATATATATATATATATACATATATATATATATATATATATATATATATATGTATATATATATATATATATATATATATGTATATATGTATATATATATACACATATATATATATATATATATATATATATATATATATATATACATATATATATATATATATATATATATATATATATATATATATATATATATATATATATATATATAAATGCGTTCGTGTATACGTGTGCATATCTGTATCAAAATAAATGGTCTGCTTTTAGATATCCTGATGGAACAAATTGCAATATTACATGGAAAGAATTTAAAGAAAAATCATTTTTCAGTTTCGAAATACTTGTGAAACTGTGTAATAGTAATAGAAAAACTGTAATGAGGCACAATCATTCAAATCCATGGGAGAAAAAAAAAAAAGAGGATAAAAGTATTTGAGAGGAATCGAGGTTGAAACTGATGAAACTCGAATGGCAGACATTTCTGGCAGGCTGCAAAATGTAATCTCTGCAACGGAAGCCGATCGTCCAAAAATTCTGGATGCCTTTGTAACAGTTTCCCGAAATTCAGATTAAGTCCTTCGGGGAGGAATGCTAGCCTTGCCTAGCTCGAGGTCTGAATTCTTCTCTCTCTCTCTCTCTCTCTCTCTCTCTCTCTCTCTCTCTCTCTCTCTCTCTCTCTCTCTCTCAGAGAGAATATAATAGTTGGATTAAACAATGTCGAAGAATCACTCCGGTGGGCACTAAAAGTTGTTAAAGGTTTTGTGAGCAGCTGCACAGGGATACTATCCAAGGAGATATGCAGTTTACTCCCAACTAATTAGAGGGGAAAATTTTTTCATATGTGAATGTTTTTTTTTTATAATGTTTTTAATAGCATTATCAGTTTAAGGTTAAATATTTTTTAAATAAATTGCAAATGATAATAATAATAATAATAATAATAATAATAATAATAATAATAATGTAAATAATAATAATAATAATGATAATGACAATAATAATAATAATAATAATAATAATAATAATAATAATAAATATTTCAGCAAGTGAAATATGAAAGTAACAGTTGCCTCTGGTTATTTTGTTCTCTGCAGCCCTTCTCTCAACACAAATTCCTAAGAATGACTACATACGAAAAACAATCTCTTAAACAATAAAAAACAACAACAACGACAAAGGTGACTATACGAAATTTACTTCGCCCTGAGAGTAACAGATAAATAACAAAGAGACAAAATCCTTTGGAATCGGTAGACTAAGAAATTAAGAAGGACCAATTCCAGAAGATATCAAAACCTAAATTCCCCATAAATCAGAAGAAAGGTCCATCTAATAAGGGCTTAAGATAGCGGCGCTCTTCTGTGGGAACTCTTAAGAGCTGGAGATGTATGGTGGCCGTTAGAGGGAGACTATAGGGGAGACTATGGGGATTTTTGAGAAGGAAAAGCTCCTTACTCACGAAGGGAGGAGTTGCTAGTCCAGAATTCCGATGGACAAAGGATAGCGAGAAGGAGGAGAAGGATTCTAAGGAGAGCGAGGAAGATGAGGATCATTAGGAGGTTTTTTGAGGAGATTCCTTTTTTTAATTCTGTCTCTAGGTATTACTGTTATTGTTAGGTAAGAAAACAAGGATAGGATGAACGTTATAATTTCACCAATGTATTTTAAATTAAAATATGGTATGGATATATATATATATATATATATATATATATATATATATATATATATATATATATATATATATATATATATATATATATATATATATATATATGTATACACACACACACACACACACATATATATATATATATATATATATATATATATATATATATATATATATATATATATATGTGTGTGTGTGTGTGTGTGTGTGTGTGTTTGTGTGTGTAGTAAAAAATGTAGCCGTTTCTTGTCTAATGCTGGACAAAGGCCTCAAACATGTCCTTATTCATGTCTGGGGTTTGGCCAGTTTCCATCGCCACACTGGCCACTACAGATCAGTTACAGAGGGAAATTTTAGTCTGAACGCTTCGCTTCCAGCAAACCAACCTAGTATGGGTGGCCCTGACTGGGATAGCTTCGCTAATCATGGCGATACGTAAACCCTTTCAACATGTTAAAGTATACAGGTCAAAGTTATCCATTATTATTATTATTATTATTATTATTATTATTATTATTATTAATAAATGCTAAGCTACAACCCTAGTTGGAAAAGCAGGATGCTATAAGCCTAGAGGCCCCAACAGGAAAAACAGCCAAGTGAGGAAAGGAAACAAGGAAAAAAATATTTCAAGAACAGTAAAATCATTGAAATGAATATTTCTTATATAAACTAAAAAAAACTTAACAAAACAAGAGGAAGAGAAACTAGATAGAACAGTGTGCCCGAGTACCCTCAAGCAAGAGAACTCTAACCCAAGACAGTGGAAGACCATGGTACAGAGGTTATGGCACTACCCAAGACTAGAGAACAATGGTTTGATTTTGGAGTGTCCTTTTCCTAGAAGAGCTGCTAACCATAGCTAAAGAGTCTCTTCTACCCTTACAATATCATATAATAAATCAGCTTAAGAAAATCGTAAAGGGCGTCTTTAATTCTGTTTATTCTTATAAACGAGCAAAAATACAATGAATCATTGTTGCAGTTCAAATATCAAAAGTTCAATCTTGCAGCAAATGATTTTATGTT
>NC_090757.1:52966858-52969358 GCF_036898095.1 Palaemon carinicauda | reverse complement strand
ATAGTTTAAAGGATCAACCAACTAATGAAGCAAAACTTCGATGTCATCCTTCTACTGCATTATTTGCTTCTAGTAAACCCTCCTGCACTCCTGAATGCATATTCAAAATATTTACATCAAATCTTGGTGGTCTTCTGGATCTTCGAGTTAATCTACCAATATAATTATCTTCAAAATGATCAATTATGTTATTTGCGTCTTGGACTAAATTCCTGTTAGTTCATCAAAAGCTTCGTGTACTTTATCCTGCGGACAGAAAGCTAACAATGCAATTTTATTATACAACTGCGAGAAACCAATTTCCTGCGAGAAACCAATTTCCTGCGAGAAACCAATTTCCTGGTTTTTTTTTTATGTTCTAGCTAAAATTTAAAAAGCTCCCTTTAACTTCTGCATTGGGAGAAACAGATGCGATGTTGTTAATGATATTTTTCTCATAATCTGCTATTATACTTCAGATTATTGTTAAAACTATACTTTTTCTAGTGAAAATGTAATTTAGTCTCGGTTTTAGCTGGCAGAAGGCAATATAAAGAAAGACGTTACGACTCGACCACCTATATAAGCATGGAAAGTGTACTCTTGAGAAAACTGTTTTGGCTCCATTTTGGGTAATTTTCTATAGATTTTTTTAACAGCAACTACTTGATATATTGTTCACATTCAGCGGAAGATTTGAAAAATATAGTAACTTCTTTTCCTTTTCTCGGAAAATTTGGTGACAATGATATTTGTCTTTTGAAGACTCCCCAAGGGCCATAAATCATAACTTGAACTCTTTACCTGACTTTTAAAGACGTTAATCTCTTAAAGACCTTAATCTCTCTTAATCAATCAAATCTGTACTTTCTCTTTCCATCACCGATGCAAATTATCTCTTTAGTTTTGAATAAACGAGAACTCTTTCCTCAAAACCATTCCAGTTAAATTAAAACTACAATAGAATCTGTCACTCCTTTGTATGTCTCAATTTTTATGCCAAGTTAGAATAAAAAATTTAACAACAGTATTTCAACTTATAATCTCTCATTCATGATCTCACTTTACTACGTTTTTATTACCATTTCTAAGATTTTATCATTTATCTATATCACTTATCTCAACCGTCACTTCTTTAATCAATATTTAAGGAATGTCAAACTTTGGCCCTCCTTTGAATTGTTACTCCTCAAAATGGCTCCCATTTATATATATATATATATATATATATATATATATATATATATATATATATATATATATATATATATATATATATATATATATACATATATATATTTATATATATATATATGCATATATATATATATATATATATATATATAAATATATATATATATATATATATATATATATATATATATATATTTATATATATATATATATATATATATATATATATATATATATATATACTATATATATATGCATATATACACACACACATATATATATATATATATATATATATATATGCATATACACACACACACACACATATATATATATATATATATATATATATATATGTATACATACATATATACACACACACACACAATATATATATATATATATATATATATATATATATATATATATAATGAGATCATGAATGAGAGATTACATGTTGAAATACTGTTATTAAATTTTTATTCTAACTTGGCATAAAAATTGACACATACAAAGGAGTGGCTGATTCTATTGTAGTTTCAATTTAACTGAAATGATGTTGAGGAAAGAGTCATTCTCCAGTGACGAAACGTTCGCCTGGTTCCAGCGTGCTAAAGTCTAGTTTCGCTTCAAGGGTGTGACTCAGTGAAGTACCAAAGCAGATTACGTTCTTGTGGCGATCCCCAAGGACACTTTCCCGGAAATCTCCAATTGGCTGTGCGAGTAAGGAGACACGCCAATAACGTACGGTGCCCTCAAATCATACCTCCTGCAGCAATGCTCGCCATCGCCAACCGCCCACACAGGAAAACTTTTTCAGCTGTCTCAACAACCGTTGGAGACCAAAAGGCTTCACTCACCCTCATGGAAATTACCAGTATCGGTTGCCTAAAACCTGCTGCAGACGGCTCTCCTTGTGAAGTGAATCTACTTTGTGCCCTTTGGGTACTGCACTTAAACAAACCTGTACGTGCTGCTATCCCCATTGTTGATATTTTGCCCGTGAAGGACTTGATGACCAAAGTCGGTACCCTTATGGACAGACACTTCACCACTTTCCAGACCGCCATCAACACCTCCATTCCTGACAATATGGGCACCTCTTCAACATCGACCAAAGACAACGCGAATGCGGTAGGACACAGACGCCACCCCGTGATGTGCCAAAATGGCAACAAAGCACCCCACCACCCACATATACCACCCCTCGCTTACGCCCCAACCAACGACCTCTCCGGCCACTTTCTGTCGCCCATCAGCTGCAGTTATAGTACTACCACTTCAAATATGGGGCTGCTGCAAAGTAATGTGCGAATGGTTGTCAGTG
>NC_090757.1:52956522-52961522 GCF_036898095.1 Palaemon carinicauda | reverse complement strand
GCCATTGCTTGATGCAGTGATGGGCGAGAGGTTTTTGGTAGAATCTGGTGCTTGATGCTCTCTGTGAGAGGTTTTTGGTAGAATCTGGTGCTTGACATTCTCTTCTACCAAAGATACTCTCCAAGACACTACGTAGTCCTTCTAAACCTGCTGACGTCCACCTGGTAGCTGCCAACGAATCTGAGATCACTACACATGGGTACGAGACACTCACACTATTGTTTGGGAGTGCTAAATACCAGTGCAAAGTCCTCATTGTAGATGTAACATTGCCACTGTTCGGTGCGGATTTCCTCGCCCACAGTTCCCCATATCAAGGCGACGGACCCCCCAGTGTTTGCCAGATCAGACGTCTGGCCACGGATCGTTTGGCAGACACTAACCAAATATTTCCAAAAATGGAAGAAATGAGCCTTTGCTAAAAGGTTTCAAGCCCATGGTCATTGCCCTTACACATTGTCCTGAAGAAGGATGGCTTCATGTGCTCTTTTGGGGGTTACAGGCATCTGAACATGTAGATAGAACTGGATCACTCCATGCACAACCTCTTGAAGTGGTATTATTAGATGCCCATGAACCCAAAAGACATCCCCTTCGGTACATTCACCTTCAATTACTCCTTTATTGGCCTTCATAATGCTGGAGTCACTTTTCAACACCTCATGGATCGTATCTTAGAGGACCTCCCCTTTTGCATATATTACATGGACGAAATACTTTGGTCCCCTTCAAGAAGCAACCTTTTTTTAATGCAAAGAATGCCCATCAACAGCTGCTATTCTTGGTTTTCCCATGCTAAATGCACCTCTTCTTCCTCTTGCCCCGCCCATTGACCTTCTTCAGTAGAAAACTGTATTAGGAGGAATCCAGCAACTGTACCTTCGACTGTGAATGGCCGGCGGTACATTTGGCTGTCCATCACTTTTACAGCTTTTTGGAAGATACGCTCTTTGTCATTCGCATGGTGCATGCCTTCCCTTGACACTTCGATGCCTAGTCCGCCCGTCAACGCAGATATCACTCCACCATGGCTGAATACAACTGCACCCTTTAACACGTCCTTGGGAAAATGAATCCCATTGCTGATGCTCTTTCAAGAAACACATTGGCCGCCAGTCAGCTGGGTTTGGATTACAATACCTTGGCTGAAGCCCAATAAAAAGATCCAGATCACTGAGCATGTAGGACATCCTGCATATCCCTACTTCGGGAAGATCTTGCCCTCGATGATTCCAATGCCACTTTCATCTCTGGCATTATTACTGTTAGACAATGACCATGGATACCTACCCCCATCTGCTGACATGTGTTTCGTTTCATCCGTGAACTCTCATATTCCTAATGCCAATCTACTGCACAGCTACTGAAGATGAAGTTAATTTGGCCCGTCATTAATAAGAAGGCTAAGGATTGGTTCGTGCATGTATTTCATACCAAGCTGCGAAAGTACATCGACACACAGATTCAGGGATGGGTACCTTTCCTCAACCTCAGCGTCATTTTGCCCGCATTTATATTGATGTAGCAGGTCCCCTACCCACATCATAAGTACACCGTTACCTGTTTACCGTCATTGACCACACTGGTTAGCCTGAAGCCCTTCTCATGCAAAATGCAATGTCCAACTCATGTATATCTTCCTTACTCCCAGTGTGGATAGTGAGATTTCATATCCCTGACCATATCACTTCTAACAGGGTTGCATTTTTCACCTTTTAATTATGGATATCATTATGAATCTTCTGTAAATCAGACAACAGCCTACAACCCTGCAGCCAATTGGCATTGATTCCCTGTCTCTTAATGGGTCTTAATCCAGATGGCTGCTACACCAAACAAAGGCACATCTGTTCCACTATTCCAGTACAAAGGTTTCTTCTCCAGGGGACACAGCATACTAGAAGAGGTCAGACCTGTTTTTTCTGCATTTGTTCACCTGACAAAGAAACAGTACAGGTGAATCTTTGTCAAGGAATAATGCATACTAGAATAAGTGTGACTTCTTCCCTCTGCTGATTGCTTCTTGTAGATTATTCCCTTTAGGTCTGGAAAGCCGTAATCCTCTTGGCATTGATTCCCTGTCTCTTAATGGGTCTTAATCCAGATGGCTGCCACACCCAAACAAAGGCACATCTGTTCCACTATTCCAGTACAAAGGTTTCTTCTCCAGGGGACACAGCATACTAGAAGAGGTCAGACCTGTTTTTTCTGCATTTGTTCACCTGACAAAGAAACAGTACAGGTGAATCTTTGTCAAGGAATAATGCATACTAGAACAAGTGTGACTTCTTCCCTCTGCTGATTGCTTCTTGTAGATTATTCCCTTTAGGTCTGGAAAGCCGGAATCCTCTTGGCATTGATTCCCTGTCTCTTAATGGGTCTTAATCCAGATGGCTGCCACACCCAAACAAAGGCACGTCTGTTCCACTATTCCAGTACAAAGGTTTCTTCTCCAGGGGACACAGCATACTAGAAGAGGTCAGACCTGTTTTTTTCTGCATTTGTTCACCTGACAAAGAAACAGTACAGGTGAATCTTTGTCAAGGAATAATGCATACTAGAACAAGTGTGACTTCTTCCCTCTGCTGATTGCTTCTTGTAGATTATTCCCTTTAGGGGTGGAAAGCCGTAATCCTCTTGGCATTGATTCCCTGTCTCTTAATGGGTCTTAATCCAGATGGTTGCCACACCCAAACAAAGGCACATCTGTTCCACTATTCCAGTACAAAGGTTTCTTCTCCAGGGGACACAGCATACTAGAAGAGGTCAGACCTGTTTTTTCTGCATTTGTTCACATGACAAAGAAACAGTACAGGTGAATCTTTGTCAAGGAATAATGCATACTAGAACAAGTGTGACTTCTTCCCTCTGCTGATTGCTTCTTGTAGATTATTCCCTTTAGGTCTGGAAAGCCGGAATCCTCTTGGCATTGATTCCCTGTCTCTTAATGGGTCTTAATCCAGATGGCTGCCACACCCAAACAAAGGCACGTCTGTTCCACTATTCCAGTACAAAGGTTTCTTCTCCAGGGGACACAGCATACTATAAGAGGTCAGACCTGTTTTTTCTGCATTTGTTCACCTGACAAAGAAACAGTACAGGTGAATCTTTGTCAAGGAATAATGCATAATAGAACAAGTGTGACTTCTTCCCTCTGCTGATTGCTTCTTGTAGATTATTCCCTTTAGGGGTGGAAAGCCATAATCCTCTTGGCATTGATTCCCTGTCTCTTAATGGGTCTTAATCCAGATGGTTGCCGCACCCAAACAAATCCACTTCTGTTCCACTATTCCAATACAAAGGGTTCTTCTCCAAGGGACACAGCATACTAGAAGAGGTCAGACCTGTTTTTTCTGCATTTGTTCACCTGACAAAGAAACAGTACAGGTGAATCTTTGTCAAGGAATAATGCATACTAGAACAAGTGTGACTTCTTCCCTCTGCTGATTGCTTCTTGTAGATTATTCCATTTAGGGGAGGAAAGCCGTAATCCTCTTGGCATTGATTCCCTGTCTCTTAATGGGTCTTAATCCAGATGGTTGCCACACCCAAACAAAGGCACATCTGTTCCACTATTCCAGTACAAAGGGTTCTTCTCCAAGGGACACAGCATACTAGAAGAGGTCAGACCTGTTTTTTCTGCATTTGTTCACCTGACAAAGAAACAGTACAGGTGAATCTTTGTCAAGGAATAATGCATACTAGAACAAGTGTGACTTCTTCCCTCTGCTGATTGCTTCTTGTAGATTATTCCCTTTAGGGGTGGAAAGCCGTAATCCTCTTGGCATTGATTCCCTGTCTCTTAATGGGTCTTAATCCAGATGGTTGCCACACCCAAACAAAGGCACATCTGTTCCACTATTCCAGTACAAAGGGTTCTTCTCCAGGGGACACAGCATACTAGAAGAGGTCAGACCTGTTTTTTCTGCATTTGTTCACCTGACAAAGAAACAGTACAGGTGAATCTTTGTCAAGGAATAATGCATACTAGAACAAGTGTGACTTCTTCCATCTTCTGAATCCATCTTGCAGATTATTCCCTTTAGTTCTGAAAGGTTGGAAACCACTCGGTATCGATTCTCTGTCTTTCAATGTCTCTCACATAAAAACTTATTTCTTTACAAAAGTAAATTGAAACTATCTTCTCCAAATTTCAACCGAAACGTTAAAAATATTAATAACTTTTTTTTTCTTTTTTCTTTTTTTCTTCTATGTTCAGAACACTAAACACTCACTACGACTTTCACTACTCTATACACTTATTCTTTCGATACACGGGATGTTTTTATGCTCTCGTATATCGCCCGTATTATATCAACACCCTTATAGATAAAGAATGGTGTAATATCTTTATGCACAAAGGTGATAACTCCAAACTTGAGTATTATATCCCTCAATATTGTTTGACAATTATTTGTCAACCAATGATAGGGGCGCACTGTGTTAGGGCCGTAGTATTCTCTCACTGTCTGCCATAGCTGTAGAGGAGACACATTTCGTATAACGGTTTCTGCCACAGGATCGTATACCCCAGGTTCGTGGTCATAGGTTCTATATATGGGCGCTAAATATATTTCATCATTCAGTTTTTTATCAAGCCCTTCTAAGTAACGCTTCTTGGTGCCCCAGTCAAAGACCAATCGCATATGCGACACATTTAAACGTTGAAGGGCTGAAATATGTAATTTTGGATCCTTGAGATATTTGCCTTGTAGGAAGACTCTACAGTCTCCTGGTACCGCGTCAGTCTCCTCCCCGATTAGCCCCTGCAAGAAGGATTCCGCCTCGGGTGGTTGCTGCTGCCAATCGCGGTTTATGAAATAAAGGTCCTTAAATCCATATGTTTCCAAAAACAGATGTGCTCCTATTAGACAAAGTTTCGGTATATTGAAGATATTATTCCCCGCTCCCTGATGCTTACGAATAGTGCGAATAGTGGCGTACCAACACATGTAACCTGGAATTAACCATATTGATCTCATGACAAATGTGCCCATATA
>NC_090757.1:52944022-52946522 GCF_036898095.1 Palaemon carinicauda | reverse complement strand
ATTATTATTGTCACGAAAATAGCAGTTTTGTTTGTTCGAAACCTCGTCTTCTGTGATAGTATTCAACCAGTCGACTACGAACTTCCAGTTATTATTTTGATAATTTTCCTCCATTTGTTTTGATTTACTGTTCGAAATTTGAGTAACTTAATAATCACTGATTATATAGCATCCTATTATTTGATAAATCTTATTTAAAAATGTATGTTAATTTCTTGCATCCATTAATTTCAGTTTGATATATCTTTATTTATATACAAATTACAGTTAAGTAATTTAGTGTTGGTTAGTATATTTTATTTTCGTTCATATTTCTTAAATTTCCTTTACTATTATCGGTGTTTTCCGTAGTTTACTCTGGTGTTTTTGTTATATTTTCTTGGCAAAGAAAAATGCCTCAGGAAATAACAATAATTAACACATCAATCAATCGTCATTCGTTGGGTCGTTATTTCCGCATCGATTGATTGATTGATTGATATCTGGCATCCTGATATTTCTGCATCGATAATCACTCTTCTTATAGATTGTTCAAAAGTTTCGTTTGATGGTTTAAAAGTGTGAAGTCTATATATATATATATATATATATATATATATATATATATATATATATATATATATATATATATATATATATATATATATAATAATATAATAATAATAATGATAATAATAATAATAATAATAATGATAATAGTAATAATAATAATAATAATAATATTTCTTTCCTGTCACATTGATAGGAATTACCAAACGCATGACCAATCGATCTCTCCCCATCCATTTGTAGGGGGTGAGGAAGTAGTCATACTCTGGTGAGTGGTATTACACCAAGAGGTGCACTCGGAAACCATAATATCCCACAAATTACCGAACCATCGGGTTGCAGTTAGGAAAGGGGGAGAGGGCGGGAAGGTTGGAGTTTGTGCGTGTGTTCGCGTGAGTGAATATCTATCTAAATATTTAGCCGTCATTTTTGACGGGTCGCGTACACTAGTCTGACAGATTACCTCACTTGGTACAATGTAAGCATCTTACAGCATCCTTCGGCCTCTAATTATATCCTCTTTTTTATCCTTCTACTTTACCTCTGTTCCCATTTTCTCCTCCACTTCTGCCAAATCTTCTTACTACGCCATATGACCCTGCCTGAGTCCCTGGGTGGTTATTCACTGCCAAAACCCCAGTGGCAAAAGAGGTTGGACAGCATTGTGGTGAAAGGAAGAGGGAAGGAGGTGAAGGAGAAGGCTAAAAAGAGGGTAACACCAAGGGCCGGTGCGAAGATCTTTCAGCAATGCCTACCTACAGGGTGTCGTGTGATGTCAATTCCACTAGGTAGTTCATATCGAATTATTCCTGGAATTGCGATTATTTTCAGAATGTTTTTGGTATTGTTTTATTCCACACTAGTGTACACGACCCGTCAAAAATGACTGGCAAATATTTAGATCGATATGCATACACACGCACCACCCTCTCAACAGGGTATGGCTACTCTGAGCGTGACCGGACACTTTTTTGTTACATAGGCGAGATTATAAAGCATAATCTTTTATATATTAATTATGAAAGAAAGTTTTCTTTAACAATATAGATGGCCTCTAAGTATTTGGTATACACTTTCATTCAATTTCTATAGAATTAAATATTCTTTAAAGACACTAATTAATGATATTCTATTTTTCCATTAAGATTCATTACAAAAGCTCGAAAATTACAAGACTATCCGTACCTTCCTATATTTCATTTTCTCATGAAGTTTTGTAAATCGAACATCTATAAAACTTAAGTGTTATTTTTCCTCTCAAGGTTCGTTCTAAAATCTGTAAGTCAAAGCTAGTCTGGGATTCCTTTCGGAGCAAAAAAGAAGAGGAGGAGGAGTTATGGTTGCCCAGATTTACGACATCAGAAAACAATAACATTAAATAACCAACTTCTGACGGTCCTGAAAATATCTATATCCAGAGAGGAGAGAAAAGCGCGCGAGGGGCCACAGTTTCACCCCATCTTTCTTACATATATAAATGTCTGACATCGTTTTGTAATTATTGCCGAGATGAAAGTTCTGTGTAGAAGTATTGGGATGGGATTTAGGGATTTTTGGCCATAAGGCAACTTAGAAAATCACCGTAATAGAATTTTGGTTGAGGTTCTTCACGACGATCATATGGAGGAACTCTTTGCCATCTGTGTTGTTGTTTAGGTATTTTATCTCTTCTCCGGCTTCCTTTTCCTCCTTAGATTCTACATTTATTAAACTTCTTATCATTATAAAAATGATTAAAATTATTATTATTATTATTATTATTATTATTATTATTATTATTAATATGCTTATTGTTATTGAAATTATGCATCATCTCCAACAGCCATTGATGCAAAGGGCCTCGGTTATATTTCGCCAGTTGTCTCTATCTTGAGCTTTCAAATCAATACTTCCCCATTCATCATCTTTTACTTTCCGTTTCATAGCCCTCAGCCATGTGGGTCTGGGTTAT
>NC_090757.1:52931522-52939022 GCF_036898095.1 Palaemon carinicauda | reverse complement strand
AATTATCCATTATTTTGGGGACAGAGACTATTGATATATCGGTTAATTGATTTATGAAGTATTTTATAATATATATATATATATATATATATATATATATATATATATATACATATATATATACATATATATATATATATATATATATATATATATATATATATATATATATATATATATATATATATGTACAATCTCCTTCACACATGCACATACATATATATTCAAATAAGTTATATATTTGAATACTTTAATGTCTGTAATCTCTCTTGTACCTTGGGATCAGAAACTCATCAGGGAACCACTCAAAGACAATAGCTTCTAGCCAGCCAGAGAATCGAATCCTTTTTCAGAAACTGGCATGGCAGTTACATACCATTTAGCCACGAAGAGAGATCTTTACAGACACCAAGGAATTAGAACAGATGTTTTAATTGAATATGAAAATACATATGCAAATGTGATAAATTTATCACACACACAATTACACACACACACACACACACACACACACACACATATATATATATATATATATATATATATATATATATATATATATATATATATATATATATATATATATATAAATATATATATATATATATATATAAATATATATATATATATATATATATATATATATATATATATATATGTTTGCATGTATGTCAATGTACATGAACATTATATCCTTCTGAATATATGCAACATCAACTGCAATGGCTTATAGTCCAATGTCGGACAAAGGCCTCAAACATTCGTTTTTCATTTTTGTGGTTTGGGAAGTTTTCATCACCACGCTGGCCATTGCGGATTGATGAGGGTGGTCGATAACCAACCTAGTATGGTGGCCCTGACTAGTACAGCTTTGTAGATCATGGCAATATACAAACCTTTCCACCACGTTAAGGTATCCCCAACAAGAAAGAGCGCATGCGTGGGTGTGTATATATATATATAAATATATATATATATATATATATATATATATATATATATATATATATATATATATATATACACATATATATACACGTATATACATATACATATATACAGGTATATATACATACATACATATATATATATACATATATATACAGGTATATATATACATATATATACAGGTATACAGTATATATATATATATATATATATATATATATATATATATACATATATATACAGGTATATATATATATATATATATATATATATATATATATACATATATATATACATATATATACACATATATATACACGTATATATATACATATATACAGGTATATATATATATACATACATATATATATATATATATATATATATATATATATATATATATATATATATATATACATATATATACAGGTATATATATACATATATATACAGGTATACAGTATATATTATATATATATATATATATATATATATATATATATATATATATATATATACAGGTATATATATATATATATATATATATACATATATATATATATATATATATATATATTGTGACAGCGCCGAGTAAGGTTGTGAACTCAAAGGCAGGTTGGAAACGACTGAGTTATATTATTGTAGAGCACTCTCCTTATATACAAAACCTCAAGGCAACAGGACATAACAAGTTCACAAGACAGACAATATTACAGAGGAAAAACCAGACATGAATTTTCATGTTCGTTTTAGTGCGAGGGAGGAGCGAAGATACAAGCATAATATATACAAAAGGAATTATGTACAATTGTGTGAAACACGGTTGGTAAATGGCTCCCCCCCTAAAAATGACATACTGTACATGTTAAATAGGGCGCCCTGATCTAGAGAGGCAAACTGTAGGCGGGTCATCTGGCAGAAGGTAAGCAGGTTTTAGACGATCAATGGAGACCTAGTCTTCTTTGCCCCGAATGTTTAGGAGGAATGCTTTCGGACTGCGTCGGATCACAAGGAAAGGGCCCGTGTAAGGGGGCGTTTGTGGTGGCTTGCTGGTGTCGTTGCGCAGGAAGACGTTCATTGCAGAGTGCAAGTCCGTTGGTATGTGATGCTTCGCACGGAGTAAATTTTCCCACGACGTGACATATGCGCTGAGGATCGTCGGAGGAGGTTGTAGAAGGAAAAAATTCGGCAGGGACGACCAACGGGTCGCCATACACCATTTCAGCTGCCGAGACGTCGAGGGCGTCTTTAGCAGTGGTCCTTAGTCCCAGGAGGACCCAGGGAAGCTAAGTAAACCAGTTGCAATCCTTGCAGCGGGACATCAAAGCTGCTTTGAGGGTGCGATGAAAACGTTCAACCATTCCATTGGCAGCTGGGTTGTAGGCCGTTGTCTGATGTAGGGTGATGCCCAGGAGATTCGCTAATGACGTCCACAATTGAGAGGTGAAAGTGGTTCCCCTGTCAAAAGTAATATGCTCAGGGATACCGAATCTTGAAATCCATCCAGAGAGTAAGGCAGATGTACATAAGGCGGACGTTGCAGTTTCCATGGGAATGGCTTCAGGCCAACGAGTGGAGCGGTCGATGACGGTAAACAGGTAACGATGTCCTTGTGATGTGGGTAGGGGGCCTACAACGTCGACGTGAATGTGTGCGAAACGACGCTGAGGTTGAGGAAAGGTGCCCACTCCTAAATCCATGTGTCGATATACTTTGGAAGTTTGGCAAGAAGTACAGGCGCGGACCCAATCCTTAGCATCCTTAGAAATGCCGTGCCAAATGAACTTTGCCTTCAGCAGCTGTGCAGTAGAATGGCACGAGGGATGTGAAAGGCCGTGAATGAAATCAAACACCTGTCGGCGCATGGGAGCAGGAATCCAAGGTCGCGGTCTACCAGTACTGACGTCACAGAGGAGGGTGGTGTTGGAGTCTTCAAGGGGAAAGTCTTCCTAACGGAGGGACGTGCAGGATGTCCTACAAGCTTGATACTCTGGATCCTGTCGTTGGGCTTCAGCCAGGGCGTTGTAATCCAATCCCAGTTGAACGGCAGCCAACGTGTTTCTTGACAGGGCATCGGCAACGGGATTCATTTTCCCAGGGACGTATTGGAGGGTGCAATTGTATTCAGCCACGGCGGAGAGATGTCGGCGTTGACGGGCGGACCAGGCGTCAGACTGTCGAGTGAAGGCGTGCACCAGAGGCATGTGGTCTGTGTGAATGACGAAGGGCGTACCTTCTAAGAAATGGCGAAAGTGACGGACAGCCAAGTGCACCGCCAGCAATTCTCGATCGAAGGTAGAATAACCCGATTCAGCCTTGGACAGTTTTCTGCTGAAGAAGGCCAATGGGCGGGGCGAGCCTTTGACCACCTGCTCGAGTACTGCACCAATAGCGACGTCCCTGGCATCGGTGGAGAGAAGGAGAGGGGCGTGTGGGATAGGAAAAGTGAGAGCCGCAGCAGTTGATAGGGCCTTCTTTGCATTGCAAAAGGCTGCTTCTTGAAGGGGACCCCACTTCAGGTCCTTCGGCTTGCCCTTAAGGGAGGCGTAGAGGGGAGCATGAGTGGCGGCAGTGGCTGGCAGAAAACGGTGATAATAGTTGATCATGCCCAAGAATTCCTGCAGAGCTTTGACGGTCGAGGGCACGGGGAAGTTCTGAACGGCTGCTACCTTCTCAAGGAGGGGGTGGACACCTTCAGGAGTGATGCGGTGCCCTAAGAACGATACTTCGTTGGCGCCAAAGGTACACTTGTCGTAACGGACAACAAGGCCGTTTTGTTGCAGGCGGTCGAGCACGATGCGCAGGTGACGGAGGTGTTCCTCTTTTGAGAAGGAGAACACAAGTATGTCGTCCACATAACATACACAGGAAGGGAGGTCCCCTAAGATGCCATCCATGAGACGTTGAAACGTTGCCCCAGCATTACGAAGGCAAAAACAGGAGTAATTGAAGGTGTATGTACCAAACGGAGTGGTGATGGCGATCTTGGGGATGTCTTCTGGGTTCCTAGGCACCTGATAATACCCCTTCAGGAGGTCGAGCATAGAGAAAACCTTCGCTTTGTGCAGGTAGGAGGTCACGTCGGCAATATTTGGGAGGGGGTAGTGATCCGGTTCTGTTTGCATGTTCAGGTGCCTGTAATCCCCGCATGGACGGAGGGAGCCATCTTTCGTCAGAACGATGTGTAAGGGCGATGACCATGGGCTGGAGGCCTTTTGGCAAAGGCCCATTTTCTCCATTTCGGCGAACGTCTGTTTGGCGGCTGCCAA
Organism: Palaemon carinicauda; assembly: GCF_036898095.1. Classification (NCBI taxonomy): domain Eukaryota; kingdom Metazoa; phylum Arthropoda; class Malacostraca; order Decapoda; family Palaemonidae; genus Palaemon; species Palaemon carinicauda. Next base: position 52,934,805 of record NC_090757.1, on the reverse strand, counting down.
TCGTTCTGGTGCCAGACGTCTGAATTTTGCGAAGACTGGGGGTCCCGTCGTCTTGATATGGTGATAAATACCATGCTTGGCAGGAACCGTGGGCGTTTGGCGAAGTTCTGGACGGAAAACTTCCGGGTACGACGTGAGGAGGTGGGCGTAGGCATCCGTGGGTGCGCTGATGTGGAGAGCGAGGTTAGAGGGGGCGGGTTGAAGAGGTGTCGACAAGTACGAGTCTGCGTTGACCAATCGTCGGTGGGCGACATCGACCAGAAGGTGGAAATGAGAGAGGAAATCCGCACCGAGGATTGGCATTGTGACGTCAGCAACGAGAAACTTCCAATTGAATTTACCGTTTCTGAACGATAATGTAAGGTTCTCGTAACCGTAGGTGGGTATCGCAGATCCGTTGGCAGCTACTAAGCGGAAGTCGGCAGATGTAGACAGACTACGTCGTGCCTTGAAGAGTTTCCTTGGCAAAAGAGAACGACAAGCACCCGTGTCTACCAAAAATCGCACGCCCGTTCCTGCATCCTGTAAAAAGAAAAGATTAGAAACATGGGAGGCCACCGCCACAAGCGATGGCCTACTTACACGTTTTTTGGCCACTGACAATCCTTGGCACATTTCTTCGCGGTTGCCCCGAATCTGAAGTGGTAGTAGCAAAACTGCGGCGGATGGGAGGTAGTAAGTGGCTGTAGAAGTCGTTCGTTGGGGCGCAAGCGATTGGTGGGTGGTGGGCGGCTTTGTCGCCGCTTCGGCACGTCACGGGGTAGGCGTGTATGTCCTACGGCATTCATGTCAGCTTCGGTTGACGTTGAATAGGCATCCTCGTTGCCAGGGGTGGAGGCGTTGATGGAGGTCTTGAAGTGGCTGTCCATAATGGCGTCGGCTTTGGTCACCAAGTCCTTTATGGGTAAACTATCGACATCGGGTATGGCAGTGCGTACAGGTTCGGGTAAACGGCGTATCCAAAGGGCACGAAGTAGGTTCATCTCACGAGGAGAGCCGTCTGCGGCAGGTTGAAGGCGAGCGATACTGGTCATTTCCCTGAGGGCAAGCGAAGCCATTTGGTCCTCCAACGGTTGTTGCGAGAGCTGAAAAAGCTTTGGTATACGGGCGGCTGGCGACGGCGAGTACTGCTGCAGAAGGTATGTTTTGAGGGCGTCATACTCTATTGGGGTGTCTCCTTGTTCACAAAGCCAGTCGGATATTTCTGGGAAGGTGTCCACGGGTATCGCCGCGAGAACATAATCCGCTTTGGTGGTTGAGAGAGTCACGCCCCTGATACAGAAGTGGACTTCAGCGCGTTGAAACCAAGCAAACGCCTCTCCGGTGGCGAACGGTGAAAGTTTCAATGGGGCGGCCGCAGTGCCAACTGCTGTAGTAGAGTCCGTCTCCGTCATAGTACCAAAGATGGAGGGGCGAGGGAGGTGGGGGTGGAAGGCAGTGGGAGCGAGTCGACTTCCGGGGTCACCAATGTGACGGCGCCGAGTAAGATTGTGAACTCAAAGGCAGGTTGGAAACGACTGAGTTATATTATTGTAGAACATTCTCCTTATATACAAAACCTCAAGGCAACAGGACATAACAAGTTCACAAGACAGACAATATCACAGAGGAAAAACCAGACATGAATTTTCATGTTCGTTTTAGTGCGAGGGAAGAGCGAAGATACAAGCATAATATATACAAAAGGAATTATGTACAATTGTGTGAAACACGGTTGGTACAATATATATACAGGTATATATATATATATCTATATATATATATATATATATATATATATATATATATATATATATATATATATATATATATATATATATAAATAATCAGCGACCAAACCTCCAAATCCCTCATCCTCAGCTGACCACGAATTTGCAGACACATCTAGAACTATATAGTTTGATCGGGTCTCGAACTTCCGTCGGACTGCGATGCAGGGAAGTTTCCAATACCTAATCACAATTGATTTGAAATGGCACATTGCGGCATCTGGATGCTGTTATAGTTTTACAATTTCATCAAGTATTTTTTCATTATTGTTTTCTAAAGGCCTCAGACAATTCTGAATGGTTTCCAACACTCCCCCCCCCCCCCCTAAACCACAGACACACTCCAACGATTAGATTATCTTAAATTGTCATCATTAAATATTGAGATAATGATGAGGTAATGGCAGATAATGATTATTCTTGTGGTTATCATAGTGACTTGAATGGAAGATCACTATAATATCTTTTCAGGACATTCGTGGAGTCATTATATTAATTTTAATAGAAATGTATATACTAATTAAAGTGACCGCAAAGAAATTCACGAACTCATTATAGTTATGTTTCTTGCGTGAATAAATTCGCAGATAATAACGATTATTTTTCAATTGATATTTTGAGGTGGTGAAGGGGATTTTTTTTTAAACACAAAAATGTTAATTTTGTAACTAAGCGAAATACCTAATAGATATTTGTTGTGCTGGATGAAGTAAAAGGTCCTATAGCTACTGAAAACGAAAAGTAAGTCCTGTACCAACCGTGTTTCACACAATTGTACATAATTCCTTTTGTATATATCATGGTTGTATCTTCGCTCTTCCCTCGCACTAAAACGAACATGAAAATTCAAGTCTGGTTTTTCCTCTGTGATTTTGTCTGTCTTGTGAACTTGTCATGTCCTGTTGCCTTGAGGTTTTGTATATAAGGAGAGTGTCCCACAACAATATAACTCAGTCGTTTCCAATCTGCCTTTGATTTCACAACTCCTCTCTCGGCCCGTCACATTGGTCACTCCGGGGTCACCAATGTGACGGGCCGAGAGAGGAGTTGTGAAATCAAAGGCAGATTGGAAACGACTGAGTTATATTGTTGTGGAACACTCTCCTTATATACAAAACCTCAAGGCAACAGGACATGACAAGTTCACAAGACAGACAAAATCACAGAGGAAAAACCAGACTTGAATTTTCATGTTCGTTTTAGTGCGAGGGAAGAGCGAAGATACAACCATAATATATACAAAAGGAAATATGTACAATTGTGTGAAACACGGTTGGTACATGGCTCCCCCCCCCTAAAAATGACATACTGTACATGTTAAATAGGGCGCCCTGATCTAGAGAGGCGAACTGTAGGCGGGTCATCTGGCAGAAGATAAGCAGGTTTTAGACGATCAATGGAGACCCAGTCTTCTTTGCCCCGAATGTTTAGGAGGAATGCTTTCGGACTGCGTCGGATCACAAGGTAAGGTCCCGTGTAAGGGGGCGTTAACGGTGGCTTGCTGGTGTCGTTGC
>NC_090757.1:52914022-52921522 GCF_036898095.1 Palaemon carinicauda | reverse complement strand
CAAAGATGAGTTTTCTTGGCTGCGGGTGATTCTTCACTAAAGCAAGGTTGGTAGGACCCTCATTTGTCCCTTCCCCCTCTATCTCCGTAATGGCCTAGCCATTACAGTACTGTACGTCATTCTACATCTGGACCTAGGATAGGTTAGGATGTGGAATTGACTCAGTCCCTTGCCGGCCGGCAGAGTCTGCCGACCGGCAAGGGTCTTCTGCTTTGAGTGCTGCCCGGACCTCCCTTGGTCCCTCATCCATGCCTGCCTGTAGAGCCAGACGGCATTGGTCAGGAAGCCTGAATTAGATTCTTCCCTTCCTTATATGCACTCTTTCGGATTGCCGGGCTTGGAGGTAGTTTACGCTCTTATCCCGGCATCCATTCCGTTTTCTTCTAGTGCTGTACCCGACCCGGCTGCCGGCCTATGAGGCCGGCAGCCGGGCAGTCGTAGTCCTCTGGTTCTTTTGCTGCGGGCCGGCATCGGTTGTTTACCTTTGCCGGCCGGCTATTGTCAAGCCCTTGTCTGCCAGTCGTTATGAGCAGTGGCCGGCAGCCGGGTACTACCTTGTGTAGTTGCCGGCCGGCAGTCATTGCCGGCCGACATTGGCTGTTGCCGGCCGGCACATGCATTTGAACCAGCGTTCTGCCGCCTTATAGCTGTTAAGTAGTATACTTTAAAGCTAGTTATGGTGACTTGCCGGCCGGCACATTACCTTCTATACTGTACCAGTATTCTTCAGTATAACATATACTGTAGGAAGAAAACTATAGTATAAGTTTTGGTACAGCACTGTGTGTTCTAACACTTTTGTGTTGTCTTGCACAGCCCTTTGGTGTTGCCTTACAGATAAGAAAGTGAGTTCTTTCTTGTCTATTATCCGGTATTTTAAAATCATACCTGAGGTGTGAGCTACACCTGTTTCCTCTGGAAACTTTTCATTGGTTACTCTAGGAGAGATTCACCATACGATTTTATTATCTGGAAGGCTGCAACAATTGGTTGTGAAGGAAACACAAGTGTGTGTCTTTCCTTTCTGATTTGTTATGCTAAACTGTGCATATCCAGTGATACGTAGTTCACTTGATACTCATGGAAATTTCTTCTCTTTACAGGAGGACCATCCGAAGTGCGGAAGTGTTTTCTGCAACGTCCGCAGTAAGAACCTCTGCGGACATGAGTTTTGTAGGAGGCACGCAGCATACGCTGTCTCCAAGGGTGATCTCCAGTATTGGGACCCTCAGGTATGTACCGTGTGCACTAACCTGATTACTGAGGCCTTTGATTCCCCTAGGACGGCGGAATCAAGGGATATAGCAAGGGAGAAGCTTCGTACCTGGGTAAGGGGCTTCAAGAGGAGATCCCCCAAGTTCAGATCCAGGTGGATGCTGAAGTCGCGGTCGCCTTGCAAGACATCCAGTTGGACGACAGGATGTCTGACGTGTCCGAGCGTCTGGAGGAAGACCTCCTGGCAGGAGCCCAGGATGAAGTTCAAGCCCCAGACATTGTAGGGGAAGAGGTCGACGAGGTGTCGGCTACTCCGGTTCAGATCCCTGAGCCTATTCCCTCAACATCGTCCGCTCTCCCAGTAGAGCTGGGACAGGCCCTCTCCTCCATTGTTGGAATGATCCAACAAATGCAGAAGGAGAATCAGGAGAAGGCGGCTGCAATGGAACTGCAGATGCAGAGGCTTGCAGCATCACATGGGCCCCAGAAAAGGCTCAATGTGAAAGACCTTCCCTTGTGCTCAGATGCTAACCCGTGGAGGTATGCTGAGCACATGCCGATGACGACTGGAAAGATCGTCATCTCGGATAAGTTGGGTTCAGTTCCCCTAGAGGAGGTGGAATTCTGGCCCAGCAAGGGGTCATATCCGGACTGTTATGTCCGGTTGAGGAAGGAACCAGCTTCAAAGGAGGAGCCAGAGCCGAAGGAGGTCATAGTGATGGACCATGCTAAGGCTCAAGCTTTGCTTTCATCCTCGATGAAAGAGAGGGGCTTCACGAACTCAAAGGTAGCTGCATTGAGTAAGAAGCTCCCTTCCTTTGTGTCCTCTCCTGCTAGAGCCTTCCCCTTTTTACAGAAAGGGTTTGCGGCTGTACTAAAAGCAGTCGAGGCCGGCAAGCCTTGCCCCTCCCTGGAGGAGTGTAAACCCTTGTCGCTGGCCCTGCCTATGGACCACAAAGACTGGAAGGACGTTCATCTTACCTTCTCAGTTGGGAAGTTGGAGGCTGATATTGCCGGACGTCAGTTCGGCGAGGACCTCCCTAAGCTGTCTGACTTTCTTTTGCGGAGAGAGCTCGAGACAAAAGAAAGACTGGCTGCCTCAATGTCTCTTCAGACTACTCTTGAGATAATGGCAAGTGACCCCAAGGTCCATGAAATGTTCATGGTAGTGGCCAAGACTCATCTGGCCACAGTGACGAAGGATCTTTATAGCTTCGTCAGGGCGAGGAGAGCTTGTAGGGAGTTCGTGTTCACCTCGGCTACGGTGAGGCACGAGCCAAGGAAACTAATCTCCTCCAACATTTGGGGCAAAGACCTTTTCCCTACCGAATTGGTCAAAGAAGTTGTTGATAAGGCCGCCACGGAGAATAGAAACCTTCTCCAGAAGTGGGGCCTGGCTATCAAAAGAAAGTCTTCCCCGGATGAGGGTCCTCAACCAAAGAGGAAGACTATGAGGACTAGGCTACCGTCTCGGCCAGCCAAGCCACTTAGACAGCAACAGCAACTGCAATTGCCATTGACTTCAGTGCCCCAGATGGTGGCACAAACCCCGACCACATTCCAGTGGGTACCCCAGGCCGTGTCGACACAGTCCACGGCATTCACCCCAACGTTCGGAGGGCAGTCAACTTCCTTTCGAGCAAAGCCTAGAGGAGCAGCCAGAGGCTCGTCTAGGCGCCCCTCAAGGGGAAGGGGATTCAGGGGTGGTCGCGGTCAGGGAGGCAAGACCTCAGGACGGCAGTCCAAGTGAGATGATGCCGGTAGGAGGGAGACTTCAGAACTTTCGGGATCGGTGGACCTTCGATCCCTGGGCCCACAGCCTACTCAAGAACGGACTGGGCTGGAGCTGGTACAGCACTCCACCCCCGTGCCCTCGGTTTTTCCAACCCTCCACCCCCGTTCTGGAGGAGTACATCCAAGAACTGTTGGAGAAAAAAGTGATCCGAAGGGTGAAGTCCATCAAATTCCAAGGGAGGCTGTTTTGTGTTCCCAAGAAAGACTCGGAAAAACTCAGAGTCATTCTGGACTTGTCGCCACTCAACAAGTTCATATTGAATTGCAAGTTCAAGATGCTAACACTGCAACACATAAGGACCTTACTGCCCAAGAGGGCATATTCCGTCTCCATAGACTTGTCAGACGCCTATTGGCACGTCCCAATCAACCGTCGACTATCCCCCTACCTAGGGTTCAAGCTACAACGAAGACTATACGTTTTCAGAGCCATGCCATTCGGGCTAAATATAGCTCCAAGGATCTTCACGAAGCTTGCGAGCGTAGCTCTCAAACAATTACGCCTAAAGGGAATTCAGGTAGTAGCCTACCTGGACGACTGGCTGGTGTGGGCAGCATCCGAGACAGAATGCTTGCAAGCTTCCAGTCAAGTGATCCAGTTCCTAGAGTATCTAGGCTTCAAGATCAACAGAAAAAAGTCTCGACTTTCTCCATCTCAAAAGTTCCAGTGGCTGGGAATCCACTGGGACCTAATGTCACACCGTTTCTCCATCCCGGCGAAGAAAAGGAAGGAGATAGCGGGTTCTGTCAAGAGACTTCTAGATTCCGAAAGGATATCAAGACGCGAGCAGGAGAGAGTACTGGGTTCTCTCCAGTTTGCTTTGGTGACAGACCCGGTGCTAAGAGCACACCTAAAGGATGCAACCGGAGTTTGGAGAAGTTATGCATCAAACGCGCGAAGAGATCTGAGAAGACCAGTTCCGCTTCGGCTACGTACTCTTCTCAGGCCTTGGTCCCAAGCCAGACATCTAAAGAAGTCGGTTCTTCTTCAGCCACCTCCCCCGTCGGTGACGATTCACTCAGACGCCTCGAAGGAGGGATGGGGAGGTCACTCTCATCGGAAAAAAGTCCAGGGGACTTGGTCCAAGCTATTCAAGACCTTTCACATAAACTTTCTAGAAGCTATGGCAGTGCTCCTTACCTTAAAGAAAGTCTCCCCGCGTCACTCGATCCACATAAGGTTGGTGATGGACAGCGAGGTAGTTGTGAGATGCTTGAATCGTCAAGGATCAAGGTCACCACCTCTCAACCAGGTGATGTTGGCCATCTTCCGAATGGCGGAAAAGAAGAAGTGGTACCTGTCGGCAGTTCACCTTCAAGGAGTCCGCAATGTGACAGCGGACGCTCTATCCAGGTTCACACCGATAGAGTCGGAATGGTCCTTAGACGCAGGATCATTCTCCTTCATTCTGAATCAAGTCCCAGAACTGCAGATAGACCTCTTTGCGACGAAAGACAACAAGAAGTTGCCCCTGTACGTGTCCCCGTACGAGGACCCCTTAGCGGAAGCAGTGGACGCGATGTCCCTCGACTGGAACAGATGGTCCAGGATTTATCTGTTCCCTCCTCACAACCTTCTGTTGAGGGTCCTCAACAAACTGAGATCCTTCAAGGGGGTAGCGGCAATAGTGGCCCACAAGTGGCCGAACAGCGTGTGGTTCCCCCTGGCATTGGAACTACGGTTGAAGTTTCTACCGCTACCAGATCCAGTTCTGACCCAGCGAGTCCAGAAGTCGACTGTCTGCGCTTCATTACAGAAAACCCGGACCTTGCAGCTCATGATTTTCTCTCCCTAGCGGTGAGAAAGCGTTTCGGGATTTCGAAAGCCAGCATAGACTTCCTAGAGGAATATAAGTGCAAATCTACTAGAAGGCAATATGAGTCATCTTGGAGAAAATGGGTGGCCTTTGTCAAGGCGAAGAATCCGCAGGAGATCTCGACAGACTTCTGCTTATCTTTCTTCATCCACCTCCATGGTCAAGGGTTGGCAGCTAACACGATTTCGGCGTGTAAGTCTGCTTTGACAAGACCCATTCTATATGCCTTCCAGGTCGACCTCGCTAACGAGATCTTTAATAAAGTTCCGAAAGCCTGCGCTAGGCTCAGACCTTCAGCACCTCCAAAGCCCATTTCATGGTCTTTAGACAAAGTTCTTCATTTCGCTTCTCTGTTGAGCAAGGAGGAGTGTGCGTTAAAGGATTTGACCCAAAAAGTTATTTTCCTATTTGCACTCGCATCCGGGGCCAGGGTTAGTGAGATTGTAGCCCTCTCGAGAGAGGCAGGTCGTGTTCAGTTCCTGGATGGGGAAGAACTGAACCTGTTTGCGGGTCCTACGTTTCTCGCCAAGAATGAGTTACCCACCAACAGGTGGGGTCCCTGGAGAATCTGCCCTCTGAAAGAAGATGCATCTCTATGTCCAGTAGAATGCCTAAAGGTCTATCTTCGTAGAACTTCAGACTTCAAGGGTGGTCAACTATTCAGGGGAGAAACATCAGGCTCAAATTTATCTCTGAATCAACTCAGAGCGAAAATCACGTATTTTATTCGCAGAGCGGATCCTGACAGTACACCCGCAGGTCACGATCCGAGGAAAGTTGCCTCATCCTTAAATTTCTTTAATTGTATGGATTTTGAACATCTTCGTTCATACACTGGCTGGAAGTCTTCCAGAGTGTTCTTTCGCCACTATGCGAAGCAAGTAGAGGAACTAAAGAGATCTGTGGTAGCAGTGGGTCGCGTCGTTAACCCTACTGTTTAACTCTGCGAGGAACAGTGGTTTTAATTGGGACGATTAATTCCAGGGTGAATGTGTAGTTACATACTGTACTACAAACTAAGTGAGGGCACTGAGTTGCCCACGTAGACTGTTCCATTTCCAAAGGTGAACCTAGCATAAGTGCAGACATGTGTGCCGAGCGTTTCTAACGCTAATGTGATTGATTTGTAATACAGACTTTTATGACTTTGATACCTCGGTATCTTAAAAGTGGCAATAATGTTTTTTCTTTCAGATAAACAAGTTCTGTTTACTATCATACTTATGCTTAAAGTTTTGGTTATCCTCTTCTTATATATATATATATATATATATATATATATATATATATATATATATATATATATATATATATATATATATAATTGTTGTTAACCTGTCTATTTATTGTCTGTCAATAAACTTGTTCTTGAGAACCTTGCGTCTCCTTCACCTGTGTCAATTTATTGGTATAATTGAGCATTCATTCTATGTACTTTATCTGGGATAATTCTAATAGATTGTTCCTTTATGCAAGCTATGTTGCATTGGTTTATGCTTTCCCTTAACGGGAGGACTCCATCCCATAAGGGGACGGTGGCGGATTTACAAGTTTCCTCCTATGCGGATATAAACTTTTGTCCAATACAAGTATTGTGCGGAAAACCGATCGATATTTCATATTGACGCAGTGGTTCTTTACAAACTATGCTTTACTTAATATAGGGTGAGACCACTATATTGGCTTACCTGGTATTCATACATAGGTATATGTACTCTTCGAGACTTTTCCAGAGTCTAGTAGGACTCTTCCCTGTAGGGGGCAGGAAGCTCTAACATGGTTTATGGTTAGTTGAAAAGATGTATAACGGTAACATCTTAGGTCTCTAGGTCTAGTCGACCGGGAAAAATTACCTCCGGGGAGTACGGCACGTTCTGAGAATCCACAGATACAGTAATGCTCTGGTATACTTCCATCAGGACGACATGGCTTGAGCCCAAAAAACGGATTTTGAGCGAAGCGAAAAATCTATTTTTGGGTGAGATGGCCATGTCGTCCTGATGGACCCGCCCTTCCCTTTCTATGAAAGGGCTGTAGGACCCCTCCCTACATACATTATCTGTAGCACCTCGTGTATCGCTACAAGGAATACAGATGGCGCCAGGATTGGCGCCAGGCACGCTTACGAAACGGGAGAAGAGGGAGCCTTGGGAGCGGCTCCCCCTTTTTCTTTCTCGTTTTCGTTTTCTTGCCAATTGACCCCTTCGATGTGTTATCTCTGTTTGGGGTGCAGATTGCCATGTGGCGTGTCAAGAATACGTCCTCTGATATGTCGCGATATCCCTTTCATTAGGGATATTCGCTCCAGGAGTTAGAATTCTGGGTACCTTAAGGTAAATTCTCTGAGAATATCGCCGTAGTTGTAATATACCCTAGGAAGCTACCCTATCGGAACTTCCATCAGGACGACATGGCCATCTCACCCAAAAATAGATTTTTCGCTTCGCTCAAAATCCGTTATATACATATAGATATATAAATATATATACATACATGTGTGTCTGTATATACATAATGCATATATAATAGGATATACATACATATATATATATATATATATATATATATATATATATATATATATATATATATTTAATATATATATAATACATATAATATATATATAATATATATATATATATATATATATATATATATATATATATATATATAT
>NC_090757.1:52904022-52909022 GCF_036898095.1 Palaemon carinicauda | reverse complement strand
CACACACACACATATATATATATATATATATATATATATATATATATATATATATATATATATATGTGTGTGTGTGTGTGTGTGTATGTGTGTGTGTGTGTGTGTGTCAGTGCGTGTGTTTTATAAATGTGTATTTAACGCAATATCTGGATGATTGTATTTCCAAATAGTATCCAAACTAATTCCAATGACACTGGGATAGTAATTCCTATCAAGGGCTTTAATTATTTTTTGCATGAATATCCTTAATTAGACTTTTTTCAGGCTTTGACTGTGATATCACGAAATTAAAAAAAAAAAATATCATACGCTGAAGTGTTGCGAATTTACAAATATAAACCTGTCTTTATTGAAGCTTTTGTTTGTTGATCTTTCAAAAGTAATTACTCGCTCTAGATAATTGATTGATTATGATTTTTTGATTGAATATACAGTCATGATGTGTCATAAAAAAAAGATACTTTTTTGTTTAGTTATAGCTATTAAAAGTCATTTTCATTGAAAAACAGACAAAGGGGTAATTTGCAATAATGCAAACCTATTTTTAATTCTTTTCTCCGGCTTACTTTGTTGCATATCAACACAATTGCCTGAAAGTATTATGCAGTTTAATGGTAAATGTTTAAAGGTCGCTCATGAATGACACAGGCAAGGGATAGTGACAATGCCATAACTAGCAGGACAATGCCCTAGAGACTGTCCGTGTATATATATGATCAGCGGCCTAGCCCCAATCTCCATCCAAGTTACGACTAGAGAGGGCCAGACAATGGCTGCTGATGACTCAGCAGTTAGACCTAAAGGCTCCCCTAAACCCCCACATCCTTAGCTCACAAAGATGGTAAGATTACAGACATTACGAGAAACTACCGAACTTGAGCGGGTCTCGAACCCCAGTCCAGCAGTACACTAGGCAGGGATGTTTTCAATAGCCCACCAAAGTCATAAAGATAAAGATTCCTTCAAAGGCAAACTCTTCGTTGATATCAATATTCCAAATGCAAATAAAAATCATAATAAAAATATCTAATCTATAAATACAAAATGAACTATGAGCTTTCTGTATTACTGGAACATAAGTGAATACCTATGATCAAAAGAAATGCTCAATTAGAAGAATAAAAGCAAATCATAAGAAAAAATTCACACAATGAATACAAAACCATAACATCTAAGAATGATGAAAAATTGAGAATTTTTTTTTTTATCTTGACTGCCAGTTATGTATCGTTAATTCATATAATCTAATCACTTCTTTTACTATTCATATTTATTTATCTATTAACTTATCCATCTATTAAATTTTCATAAGGTAGTTTGGGGATATCTCAACGTGGCGAAAGGATTAGTGTATTGCCATGAATAGCAAAGCTGTACTAGTCAGGGACCCCTTAATAGGTTAGGTTTCCTTTTGACGATCAGACTAAAGTTTCCCACCATAACCGATCCACTGTGGCCTGCATGGGGATGAAAACTGGCCAAACACTAGACATGATTAAAGACATGTCTGAGGCTTTTCTCCATCCGTGGACTAGAAACGGCTGCATAAGATGTTGTTGGGGAGACTAAGTTATCTACCATTGACTGTGCCGAAAAGGCAAACCACAGTAGAGATAATGTTTACATTAGTTTGGAAACATTCTGAAGCAAGTAAGCAAATGTGAAGTATTATGATAGAGAACTGCTCCCTCTTCTTTGTCACAGTTGCGTGGCAGGGGTAAGGGACAGGACAATAAGCAGGGCAAAGTCCAAGTTACCGACCATATATACATGTGATCAGCCCCCAAGCCTCTCTACACCAAAGCTAGGACCAGGGTGGGTCAGCAGGTAGACCTATAGGCTTCCCCAAACTAGTCATCCGTAACTCACAAGGACGGTGAGTTTGGAGACACTCATCATCATCATCATCTCCTCCTAAGCCTATTGACGTTAGATTTCGCCAGTCGTCTCTATCTTGAGCTTTTTATCCAATACTTCTCCATTCATGCCATCAAAAGGGGATTTCTATATTCTACCCATTGTTGTACAACGTCTCAAAATGAAAATATGGTCAGTGAAACTTCTACCTTTTCTAAATCATGCTTTTCATCAATCTTCCTCTTCAGTCTCTCTAGAATAAGCATACTATATATTTTATTAACAACTGATGTAAGTGTTATGCCTCTGCAATTATTCCAATCAGTCAGGTTTCCTTTTTTTGCTATTTTCACCAACACTTCTACCTCCCATTCATCAGGTTTGGCTCTTCATGCCACATTCTACAAAATAATCTTGTAAGTAGTTTGGGAGTCACTTCAATTTCGGCCGGTAACATCTTGGCAGTTATTCCATCGAATCTAAGAGCTCTCCATCTCTTGAGTTTTTTAATGATAGCTTGAACTTCAAACACACAGAATTCAATCATGGGCACATCAAGGTCTTCATCAGCTTCAGGTATATCAATCAAATTATTCCCTTCATATCTCCTATTCATAACCTCACTAAAGTGTTCCATCCTACGTTGTCTTTCTTCATCTTTTGTTGCTATAACAGAGCCATCTCTCCTTTTGATGGGTATATGCTTCTTCTTTGCCCCCCTAGAGATTTCAATAATAATTCTATTAACAATTCTTACACCATAGCCACTTCCTGAACTCAAAGCTTTGTCAGCCTCATCTGCTTTACTATCTAAATATTCTCTCCAGTCAGTCCTAGCTTTTCTTTTGACCTCACTATCAATGCTGGAATACTTTGTATGCTCTACCTTGTAATTTTCTTCACTTCGTCGAAAACTTTCAACAATTAATTTCTGTCTTTGTCTCCTTTTTATAGCATCCAAAGTATCATTTGATAACCATGGTTTTCTCCTTGTAACTGCATGTCCCAAGACTCCACTACCAACCGACAGATATATGTTCCTGATATCACACCATTCTTCAATAATTGTCTGTTTGTCTCTTTAAGTGTGTCAGACTGCAAATCAATTCATACATTCGATTGCGAATGTTTCACTGTTCTCTTCTAAAAGCTTAGTTGTACCAAACCTAGGTATTCTATCTTTCTTTCTGTTAGGTGTTTTCTGTTTTAATTTCAGTGTGGCACTGAGAAGCTGGTGATCGCTACCAATATCTGCATCTCTATAGCTACTTACATTTCTCAGAGTCCTCCTCCTCTCTTCATTAGTGGCAATGTAATTCTCTATCCCTTGATTATTTCTTTCAACTTTAGCATTGAAATCGCAAATCACAATTTTCATCTCTCTCTCTGGGATCTCATCTATTACACTCTACAGTTCTTCATAGTATTCATCTTTCCTTTCTTGAGAGGAATCAATTGCTGGGCATAGCAAACTATAATACTCACATTGCACTGCTTTGATTTTAACTTTGCTGGAAACCATCTACTATTTACTGCTCTCCACTCGGTTAAGGACTTTTCTGCCATTGGTGTCATCATCATTCCTACCCCTTCTCTTCCAAATCCACCTGATCTTCCTGAGTAGATTTACATATTGCCTTGATCTAAAGTTTCCTTACCAATCCCTTTACAACGTGTATCACTTGGGGCCAAGATAACCAGGCTATAATTCATAAATTCACTCTCCACTAGCTGTAACTTTCCAACCTGATTCATGGTTCTAACATTCCAATTATCTATTTTCCATTTATCTTTAGTATTTATAAACCGGGAGATTCTTAGCACCCCCGCTACGACTGGGACTGGGGGCCATTCTGTCATCTTCTCTTTCCATGACTGACTAAATCCATAAAGGATTCATTGGCTAAATACATCAATGGATAGCCAGTTCCTTGTGATGCGCGGGGCCTATCTAACTAAGGCAAGTGACCCCTGTTGGTCCATACTAATTCTAGTAAGATCAATCACCAGGCCTCAGGAGTAAAAGCCCAAGAGACAGTTTGTCCATCGCCTTAAACCTAATCCGTCACCCTGCTGCCAGTGACTTTATCGAGATTTAGGGGGCATTTCCTCCACACCCAAAGCTCTCATTACTCCTCTAAGTTGCTCATCCACTTATAATGAAGATAACCAAGGGAAACATGGATTGCTAAGATATACCTCCTAGCACGGTATTGCAGACACTACTAGATACCATTAAGCTTGAGTGGTGGCCGAACTCACGTCTAAGAGATTGCAAGACCAGGACGTTTCCAATAGACTACCACAATAGATGGAAGAATTATGATACAAAACTACTGGACTGACCTAACTGAGCCTCTAATTTAAAGTTCCCAATCTTAACTTATTCTACCAAAGTGAGCCAAACATAACTCTATATTACCCCTTAATTACTGTCTTTATTATTATTACGGTTTTACCGTGCTTCTTGCCTAGGTTTTTTATTCAATAGTATCTTCCTTTCTGTGCAACTTCTTAGAATAATTAGTATAGTAATTATTCCATAGTCAAATGAAGCAGCTAGTGATATCCAATAAGACAGGCAAGCTGGAAATGAAATTAGTATTAACGTATGTCACCAGCAATACCTATTAGTGATTAGAGGGATTTTAGCGAGGGGGTCTCTTGGAGAAAATAAGCTACTACACATTTTATATGGACAGGAAAAGCGCCCACCCTCTCTCGCTAATAAAATATTCCCCGGAAGACATCACCGGAGCGAGTGATTCCACAAAGAGGAGTCACTGGTGCGTGTCGGAATATTTCCCCAGTTTTAATGACTAAATGGCAACGTCGCGCGTCGAGGTAAACAACGTCTGAGTGATTTCCTCTTTTTCTTCGCCTGATGGGTAAAAGAAGAGTTGCTATCAATTAGAGGGCAGTTTTTTTTTTTCTTGTCAGTTTGATCTATCACACCTATCTACTTTTTCTTATTTTTCTCTGTCAATCTCATGTCATCCTTCGTCTACCAACTTTCCTTTGAAGCACTATCACAGTCGTGTTAAGTTTTAATTGGGCAAAATAAAACAAATATCAATTTGGCACAAACTTTTGCCTGTAAACATCTCCTCTCTCACTCTCTCTCTCTCCTCTCTCTCTCTCTC
>NC_090757.1:52884230-52898522 GCF_036898095.1 Palaemon carinicauda | reverse complement strand
GTTTTAATCCAGCCACGGCACAAAGGAACAAAGGTGTGTTGGCGTAAAATATATAGGCACCGCAGTATCGGGGGACGAAAGAGTCGATTAAAAGGTTAAGCAGCTAGCGCAAGCCTGATACACATCAAAATGCCCTAATATTCACCTTATAAAAAGGAGGGTTGTAACTACGATCGAGTCCACTCGAGCAACCGTTCAGCTGACCTTTCAGGTGACGATCATACTCAGACGCCCCAACAACCGGGGTAAGACTTCTTCCAACAGCTACACCTGTTTCCCCCAGCAAGCACAGGTACGCTGTACTCAATGGTTAAATTTGCCGTCCTCCAGTACGTGATGGAGGAACTGTCTAAGAAGAAGGGGATTGACTAATGCCCTGCCTACCCGCTGAAGCTCTGACGACCATAAAAAAAGAAGGCCAGGCGTACGCAGGACCAAAAAATAGTCTACAGGTTATTCTCTGCTCATTCAATATATTTTTTTTTTCTATTATTTTACTGGATTCTGTGTAAAACTTGATTATCCACAATTCTCACAATAGAAAATCACATAAAATTATCCACACCCCACATATCTTGAGATAATACTATTTGAAATATTCAAAAGTCGTCACGGATGGCAGAGCCAAGGGACAGTGACATTGCCTTATCAAGCACGACAATGCCCTAGAGACTGACCATATATACATATTAGTAGCGCCCAAGCCCCCTCTCCGCCCAATCTAAGACCAAGGATGGCTGCTGATGACTCAGCAGATAGCCATATAAGCACCCCCAAACCCCCCATCCTTAGCTCACAAGGATGGTGAGGTTGCAGCAACAAAAGAAACTAACGAGTTTGAGTGGGAATCGAAACCCCTGTTCGCGTTCACCAGTCAAGGACGTTACCACTTCGGCCACCACGACCGATGTTGTATTAAATTAATGATTAACTATAATCCTGTGATCAATGAGAATAACTCTAATCCATAATATATCTTAAGAAGCTTCACTAAAATTCAGAATTGATTATACGAAGCTTCACACAATCTAACTTGGGTAACCCTAACTTGTACAGTTTTGCTGATCATGACAAAAGAAACTCTTTCCCCAGTTTTTCACCAAGTTAAGGCAACCTTGGTCAGAAAGATATAGAGTTTAAATATATATAGGTATATATATATATATAGATATATGTATATATATACTGTATATATATTGTATGTATATATATATATGAATACATATATATATATATATATATATATATATATATATATACATATATGTGTGTGTGTGTATATACATATATATATAATATATATATATATATATATGTGTATATATATACATATATATATATATATATATATATATATATGAATATATACTGTATATACATATATATATATATATATATATATATATATATATATATAGATAGATAGATAGATAGATAGATATATATATTATTGCGACTAGCGAAATACGTAAATTCCAAAGCTCGCAAACTCACCTGCTTTATATTTCATAATCTGATACACAAGAGAATACCTCCGAGCTCTGAGATTAATACGCAACTCCCAGATGTTAATATATATGAATCCTAAATATACAAAGGTCTCTTTACGGTACACTCAAAACAAAACTGGGTGATTACTCAATTCCAACAGGATCTATTCTAAAACCAACGTCTTACTTCGGTTCTTAGTCGGGGGATACGAGCAAGTTACTGCTTTAATTACTGGTGATTGAAATAATACACACTTAACAAAAATAAATATATTCTATAAGAATAACAATTCAACAGTAATACCAAAAATAAATAATTCGAAATTTAAATTTGAACAAGACCTTAGATTTAAGACAAAAATGACACTTCAAAGATTATACAGTCACTTGTTTCACTAGAAATTATGAAAAAAATTTGACACTGTAACATTAAAATAAATCAAATTTACACTTACATATACGTAACGATTACTCCTAAGGCTCATGCAAGGTTACCGAACGCTTAAGCAAGAATAAATGTACTTCACTATTTTACTAAATCCCACAGGGCCAGGCACAAATAAATTAATAATTCTAAAATATAAACTGTACTCACATATTCCCTTCACTTCTTTAAAAAAAAAAAAAAGGCCAAATGTTTTAACAAAGACTATACTCTAAACACGTTTGAGAGAAAACACTATGCACGTTTGAGAGGAAAAGCTATTCACGTTTGAGAGGAAATTCGTAGTGGCTGGATAGATGCTGGTGAGAGGACTGTCGGATGTTGGCTTTTTCAGAAGGCCAGGCTGGATCTCTCTCTCTCTCCTATGCAATAGCACGCCCTTATATGCATCTTAATTCATTCGTAGAAACTTTCACTTCATTCCAGCAATGCATTCTTGTAGAGTGGGGGCAGGTCTGGACGGGCCCTCACGACATCAATGTTGCCAACTTAGCAGTTGTCAGAGGGTTCTATCATCGCCTCACGAGGCACCCCTCTCAGCTAACGCCGACCACCTCCATCTCACAACATTAAAAAAAAGAGTAAGTTTTATTTGAGAACCTTCATGCAACTTCCAACCACATGGAAACATGATGCAATCCCTAGAGTGTGTTATACAACATACATTTTAACAAGTTACATAAGACTTCGTAACAAAACTACGTAAAATAAAAATTCAATTCTTTAAAATAACGTATATTTACATATAAGGAACTGAATGGAAATACAACTAAATAAATGACGACAGTCTTATGTAATTTACATAAATTTACTTAATCCTACACGAGTGGAACTCACCTATACATCTCTTAAATACACATGTGAAATACGTGAATAAAACAATCTACTCCCATGTTAGACCACCTTCGTAAGAACACACACACATATATACAAAGATATATCTGCATATATACATGTATAAATACATATGTTTAAACACAAAATACCCCTAAAAACCTTTGTACCTATGTATCTATATACATTTATATATTTTTTTTTATATTTACACACACACAAACACACACACACACACACACACACATATATATATATATATATATATATATATGTGTGTGTGTGTGTGTGTGTGTGTTTGTGTGTGTGTGTATTTTCCTCTCTTCTCATCAATATCTGATGTTACCATTGTATGTGTCTGTCTTTCCCTTCCCAAACGGATTAGAAGTCATAGTTCTATACCAAATCCATCCCTGGGGTCTAACGTGTAATTATGCTCATCACTGCTGGTAGTCATGATTGTGATACAAGTTATAAAGAATAACTGAATCTTTTGGGATGAGATCGCTAGCACCACCGTTTTCCTGCCTCGCAGTGGCTCATAGGCAAATTCCTAATTCCCTGTTTACGACAACAGATGTACAGTGGATTTATGGGAACTGGCCTAAAGGATTTCAGTTTTCATTGGCTGTTAATCGCAGGTCTATTGATGATTAGACGAATGTCCTATCTACTAGTTGTCTGAGTTTATGTTTTAGTTTGTATGTTTGTTATTTTGATCATTTTAATTCATTTTCTATTTTTGTTCTGTATAATTATATTTGTGTTAAGAACATCAACATCAAAAACAACAACAACAACAATAATAATGATGATAAGAACTAGAGCAATAAGAAAAAGAATAGAAAGCTATATTGATCCATGTTTTAATTTTTTTCTGTGTGTAACAACGTAAGTCGTGGGTTAAAAAAACCCACATTTAAACTCTACGTCGTTAGCTCCGGGCAGCCCCTCAACTTGGTAAAATCCCAATATATGAAGTTACAATTAGACAGCGGAGTCCCTGATAGGTCTCGCTTTGAGTAACCAAACAGATATTGCAAGAAAAGTTGGCAAAGGTAGTTTGTGGGGCTAAACACAGTAATGGTGAGACTGGGTGCACTTACTCAGCGCATGGTGTACCATCAATTCCTGTATCCAACTGTACATTGCTACCACTATCAGGGCGGTATGTACTATTCCTAAGATCTAGCATTATCCTCCTGACGCTCTCTTATACTACCGTCATTTTAGACGGCATCGATGAATATAAAAAAAAAATTATATATATGTTATTTACTGAATTCTATGAAATCCCAAATACTCTCGAAGAGGACGCCTGCTATATTGGAATATCAACGAGGGAATACATAAAAAAAAATTTGGCCGACCGGGAAAACTGTGAAGCGTAATTGATGTTTATAACTTTCGACCAGACAATGTTTATTTGGGGATATTGGTTATTTTTGCCAATTATAACTGAAGTTTTGGGTAAACAATTATTTAAGGAAATACAAATGACACCTATTCATTACTCACGGATAAAACTGCGGAGGAAATAGAGCAGATTTTATGTTTTTTTTTTTTTTATCAATGTATAAATGCGGTAGGAATGCTTTTTTATTTGAACTGATAAAATGTTTATTTATTAATCAAGTATAAAATATTTACAGTATTAATTATTCATTACAATGGCGCTTGAATAATATTACATTCTTTCATTCACCAAATATTGCTTTTTCGAAAATTGGTATTATTGATTAATAAAGATAATTTCCTTAATCAATACTAATACGATAAAATTTCCCATCATTTAAAAGCAAATTCCATTATTCATTATTTGATTATTAGATTACTTCTTAACAAATAAGATTTTTTTAATTGCAAATGTATTTATGAAATCTGAAGTCAGCCTTATACTTTTCCAGTGTTTATACGTGTATATACACAAATATACAGTATATACATATATTTGATGCATATATAGAATATAGATACATATGTAATATATATATATATATATATATATATATATATATATATATATATGTATATATATATATATATATATATATATATAGATATATAAATATATATACATACATGTGTGTCTGTACATACATAATGCATATATATAATGGATATACATATTGTATGTATGTGTGTATATATATATATATATATATATATATATATATAATATATATATATATATATATATATATATATATATATATATATATATATAGTGTGTGTGTGTGTGGATATATAGATAGATAGACGGATAGAAAAGGAATGGAAAGATGAAAAAATATTAAAAAAGGGAACGGGTTAATAAACGGAGGAGAAAGGAGAGGATGCAAAGTCTACGCAATTCCATGATATAGTCATGGAGGAAGGGGTTCTCGCCTACAAAAGTGGGCACGAAGATGGAATAAAGATAGTAAATAGTAGGATGAGGACATAAAAGGCTTAGTCAAAGGAAAGGGGGAGGATATTTCAGGTGTATTTGAGAATTAGGGATGTAGGTATACAAGAGAATGAATAGGGTAAGCAAGATAATGTGAAAAAGATGGAAGGGGAAATTTGAATACGTATTTGTTATCATTGGTATTATTATTAGCTAAGTTGGAAAAGCAGGATGCTATCAGCCCAAGGGCTCCAACAAGGAAAAATAGCTCAGTGGAAAAAGGAAACATGGAAATAAATAAACTAAAAGAGAAGTAATGAATAATCAAAATTTTCTAAGAACAGTGTCAACATCAAAATAAATCTTTCATATATAAACCATAAAAACATAAAATAAGATAGGAATAAAACTATTTTTGCATGAAAGTAAGTGCAGATAGAATGTTTAATAAACAAACATTTTCTAGAATAAAAGTTACTTTCGGACATAAATGTAATCCGAAAGGTTTACGGAAGGAACATTTGGAAAATCAGTTGACTAAAAAATCTGGACTGACTGAAGCAAAACTTGAAAAGGTTATTGGAAGGCTGAGAATGTTTATGATCAAAGGTTAAATGAACAACAGACAGCATGAGTTGATGGCAATATGAGTAAGATGCTCCAAAATGATGGTGATAATTTGATAGAAAGGCTGACCAGGGTCTATAAGGTATATTTGTCTAGGGGAATAGTACTAATGGAATAGGTGATGGGAGTAATTGTTCCATTGTATAAAGGTAGAGGATAACATTACTGAGTCTACCAGGTAAGACGTATGGAGGTAACTGATGAGCCAATAGAGAGAGAGAGAACTATATAGGCTTAGAGTAGGATGAGTTTGCATAGATCAACTGTTTGTCATGAAACAGTTGTGTGTGAAGTTTGAAAGGTTGAGGAAGAATTATAATAGAATATATGGATATACACACACACAAACACACACATACACACACACACACATATATATATATATATATATATATATATATATATTATATATATCTATTCATATAATTCATATATATATATATATATATATAAATTATATATATCTATACATATAATTCATATATATATATATATATATATATATATATATATATATATATATATATATATATATATAGAATTAAAGCAAGCAAAACGTGTGGCTTCATGCAGAGAGACGAATACATGATCCTCAATCGACTAACTGAACTGGACATGGACAATGTTAAAAAGACTGCAAATTATTATTATCGTCTTCTTAAAATGAAAATAACAGTGGAAAGCACAACGGGGAAAATGGCACGTGCCTAATTCGTTACATCTGTGCCAAAGATTTATTTGAAACCCTTCCAGATATTCATATAGCAAATGGACAAACTGGGAGACACATTCTATACAATAAAGCAAATTAAAAATTTACAAACAATAATTTATCAAATACGACTTTTAGAATAACACACAATGATAAAAAAAGTGTAAAAATAAATAAACATTAGTTAAGTATTTATAAAGGAAATGCGAAGAGAAGGGTGACGGTAGTAAATAGTTAGAGATGATGTCAAGTAAAACGACCATGGTTTCCGCATACCATAACCTTTCGGCAATATAGTGGATAGTTCCAGTTAGCTTCAATAATTACAGTACACTAACACCCCCTTTGCTTCCTATGCACTGTACCAGAATTAATGAAGCCAACTTTAAAAGTCAATCATTTTAAGAATTTACAAATTTACTGGAATTTTTCATTTATTTTGAAGAATAACCGTCATTTTGCATAATAAATAAGATTTTAGGAAATATGCATATTTACGGGATTTTTTCGGTGATTATGCATATTAAGTGAAGCATCAGTTAGAATACAGATTTATTAGGAATTATGCATAATAACGGATTTCACGTATTTTTGGGGGGTATACATAGCTTTCAACTGAGCTCCTCAAGGCACTAGAAGAGTTGGATGACCCAGGCCTACATGGCTGAGGACTGTGAAGCGTGTGGGGGGGGGGGAAGATGGGCGGAGAAGTATTGATTTAAAAGCTCAAGATAGAGACGACTATCTAAATCTAACTGAGTCCCTTTGAGTCAATAGGAGGAGGAGGGAGGAGGAGGAGGAGGAGGAGGAGGAGGAGGAGGAGGAGGAGGAGGAGGAGGAGTGATGATGATGATGATGATGATATGATATTTACATATATATATATATATATATATATATATATATATATATATATATACATATATATATATATATATATATATATATATATATATATATATATATATATATATATATATATATATATATATATATATACTTGTTCCTTATTATATAAGGGAGATAAGCGTGAAATCCTAGGATAAGGAAAGGAACTGGAATGACGTAAATTGACTGATGTTTGCTGATGATGTTATGATTATTGGGGGACATGAAAGAAAATAACAGAAGCTGGAAAGAGCTGCAAGGGGAGGAAGAAGTGAAAAGAAAAAACGAGCAAGCGTAAAGTAGAGACAATGATTTGAAACCATAAAAATAGAGTATTGAATAATACTATGTATGGTGGAAGAATGGAAGAGGTTTATTCCTATTAGCACCTGTGAGTAGTAGACATACATAGGATGGCGGTAGGACGAGAGATGAGGAAGGTCATAGAAGATATGAGAAAGGCTGAAGGAAGAGTGCAGAAGATTGAAGATTTGGTAGAAGTATGAAGCGACTGTTGAACCAACTCATCTTTATGGTAATAAAGTATTGCTGTTATCTACTACGTTTAAATATATAGATAAGAAGAGGAATGTAGAGTTGTATGGAGGTCTTACAAAGGTTATAATTGGCCAAAGAATGGATCAAAGCATTTTAAGATCATGTGGTCATAGGGCAAGAATGACATAAAAATAAGGAGGCAGAAGTAGACAGGCAAGATAAAAGTACATGGTACAGCGTTCATACATTGAACTAATGAGGCTTAGATGTAGATATATGAAATATCTAATGTTTTGAAAGCTTTATTACCCAACGAGTTCATCCATGATCCACCAGTTAAAGAAGGAATGTAACAATCGTTTATACAAGGGGCATTCATTAAGATTACCCCTGACTCACTTAGGATTATTATATCTAACTGCAATTTTACCTGTATATTGGTATATTAACGGACAGGTCAGATGATAATTTGCAGCACTGAACTCACATTGTTTCCTTTTTTACAGGTGTTAGATTGACGTAAGGTGTGACTATGGATCCAGTCGAGTACCAAGCAGTGGTCACGGTTCAATATTTGAAAGGTTGCACGCGAAACAGACCTTCGATGAAATGAAACAAACTCAGGGAGATACTGCCCCCATCATATGATGTTGTTAAACACTGGCATCGCCAGTTCATGTGTGGCCGAACATCTGTCGAAACAGCGCCCCTTGCCATTGATGAGACCATCCATCAAGTAGAGGCTGCCATTTTGAGGACCACCGTATAACTTATCGTCAGTTAGCCCAAATTGTGAAGATTTCCAGGCTAATTTTTCCTTTTCAGGAACGAGTGGATTGCTCAAAGGCTCTTTTGGACATGTGTCAATAAACCCAGGAAACCTTTATTTGACAGACTTATCACACAGGATGAAACAAGGGTCCATCACTATGATCCTGAGACTAAAGTCCAGTCTATGCTGTGGAAGGACTATGACTTGCAGCCCAAGAAGGCAAGAGTGCAACCCTCAGCAGGAAAGGTCATGCTTACCATCTTTTGGGACTAGCATGAAGAAGTGATGACGGATTTCCTGGCCAAGGGTACCACAATTACTGGGACTTACTATGCTGCACTACTGCGTAAATGGCGAGAATCCATCAAACTCAAAAGGTGCTGCATGCTGACCAGAGGAGGCCAACTCCTGCAAGACAATGTTCCAGTCCACAACTCGCATATCACCCAGACAGAAGCACACGCTTGCGACTATGAAATTCTTCCGCAACCTCCTTATTCTCCTGACTTGGAGTCATAGTTTGAGGCTCAACCCACCTATCTTTATAAACAAAACCTCTAAAATTACAAAAAAAAAAAAAAAAAAAATGGAAAAATGCATAACTCGGGTGTTGCCTATGTAGAGAAAGGCTTATAACTATTTCTGATTTTGACTGTCTATGTCTGTTGGAAGGGGGTCAGGAGAAATCTTTAATGAAAGCCCCTCGTACTGTTTTTCCCTGCAGCTATCATTTGTCAAGCGAATAACTTAATGTCAAAAGCAAAAAAGAAAAATACTCACATATAAACATCCACATATATATATATATATATATATATATATATATATATATATATATATATATATATATATATATATATATATATATATATATCAAACAATCATCTTGATATTGCGTTAAGTAAACATCTAAAGAACACATGCACTCACACATATATATATATATGATTTATATATATATATATATATATATATATATATATATATATATATATATATATATATATATATATATATATATGTATGTGTGTGTGTGTGTGTCAGTGCGTGTGTTTTATAAATGTGTATTTAACGCCATATCCGGATGATTGTATTTCCAAATAGTATCCAAACTAATTCCAATGACACTGGGATAGTAATTCCTATCAAGGGCTTTAATTATTTTTTGCATGAATATCCTTAATTAGACTTTTTTCAGGCTTTGGCTGTGATATCACGAAATTAAAAAAAAAAAATATCATACGCTGAAGTGTTGCGAATTTACAAATATAAAGCTGTCTTTATTGAAGCTTTTGTTTGTTGATCTTTCAAAAGTAATTACTCGCTCTAGATAATTGATTGATTATGATTTTTTGATTGAATATAGTCATGATGTGTCATAAAAAAGATACTTTTTTGTTTATTTATAGCTATTAAAAGTCATTTTCATTGAAAAATAGACAAAGGGGTAATTTGCAATAATGCAAACCTATTTTTAATTCTTTTCTCCAGCTTACTTTGTTGCATATCAGCACAATTGGCTGAAACTATTATGCAGCTTAATGGTAAATGTTTTAAGGTCGCTCATGAAAGACACAGGCAAGGGATAGTGACAATGCCCTAGCTAGCAGGACAATGCCCTAGAGACTGTCCGTGTATACATATGATCAGCGCCCTAGCCCCAATCTCCATCTAAGTTACGACTAGGGAGGGCCAGACAATGGCTGCTGATGACTCAGCAGGTAGACCTAAAGGCTCCCCTAAACCCTCACATCCTTAGCTCACAAAGATGGTGAGATTACAGACACTACGAGAAACTACCGAGCTTGAGCGGGTCTCGAACCCCAGTCCAGCAGATCACTAGAGCTCTAAAGATACAGATTCCTTCAAAGACGAATTCTTCGTTGATATCAATATTCCAAATGCAAATAAAAATCATAATAAAAATATCTAATCTATAAATACAAAATGAACTATGACCTTTCTGTATTACTGGAACATAATTGAATACCTATGATCAAAAGAAATGCTCAATTAGAAGAATAAAAGCAAATCATAAGAGAAAAACTTCACACAATGAATACAAAACCATAACATTTAAGAATGTTGAAAAATTGAGAATTGTTTTTTGATCTTGACTGCCAGTAATATATCGTTAATTCATATAATCTACTCACTTCTTTTACTATTGATATTTATTTATCTATTAACTTATCCATCCATTAAATTTTCATAAGGTAGTTTGGGGATATCTCAACGTGGTGAAAGGATTAGTGTATTGCATGAACAGCAAAGCTGTACTAGTCAGGGACCCCTTACTAGGTTAGGTTTGCTTTTGACGATCAGACTACAGTTTCCCACCATCACCGATCCATAGTGGCCTGCATGGGGATGAAAACTGGCCAAACACTAGACATGATTAAAGACATGTCTGAGGCTTTTCTCTATCCGTGGACTAGAAACGGCTGCATTGACTGTGACGAAAAGGCAAACCACAATAGAGATAATGTTTACATTAGTTTGGAAACATTCTGAAGCAAGTAAGCAAATGTGAAGTATTATGATAGAGAACTGCTCCTTCCTTCTTTGTCACACTTGCGTGGCACGGGTGAGGGAAAGGACAATATACAGGGCAAAGTCCAAGTTACCGACCATATATACATGTGATCAGCGCCCAAGCCTCTCTACACCCAAGCTAGGACCAGGGTGGGTCAGCAGGTAGACCTATAGGCTTCCCCAAACTAGTCATCCATAGCTCACAAGGACGGTGAGTTTGCAGACACTCATCATCATCATCATCATCTCCTCCTAAGCTTATTGACGTTAGATTTCACCAGTCGTCTCTATCTTGAGCTTTTTATGCAATACTTCTCCATTCATGACATCAAAAGGGGATTTCTATATTCTACGCATTGTTGTACAACGTCTCAAAATGAAAATTTGGTCAGTGCAACTTCTACCTTTTCTAAATCATGCTTTTCATCAATCTTCCTCTTCAGTCTCTTTAGAATAAGCATACTATATATTTTATTAACAACTGATGTAAGTATTATGCCTCTGCAATTATTGCAATCAGTCAGGTCTACTTTTTTTGCTATTTTCACCAACACTTCTAACTCCCATTCATCAGGTTTGGCTCTTTATGCCACATTCTACAAAATGATCTTGTAAGTAGTTTGGGAGTCATTTCAATTTCAATCTAAGAGCTCTCCCTCTCTTGAGTTTTTTAATGATAGCTTGAACTTCAAACACACGAAATTCAATCATGGGCACATCAAGGTCTTCATCAGCTTCAGGTATATCAATCAAATTATTCCCTTCATATCTCCTATTCATAACCTCACTAAAGTGTTCCATCCTGCGTTGTCTTTCTTCATCTTCTGTTGCTATAACAGAGCCATCTCTCATTTTGATGGGTATATGCTTCTTCTTTGCCCCCCTAGAGATTTCATTAATAATTCTATGAACAATTCTTACACCATAGCCACTTCCTGAACTCAAAGCTTTGTCAGCTTTACTATCTAAATATTCTCTCCAGTCAGTCCTAGCTTTTCTTTTGACCTCACTATCAATGCTGGAATACTTTGTATGCTCTACCTTGTAATTTTCTTCACTTCCTCGAAAACTTTCAACAATTAATTTGTCTTTGTCTCCTTTTTATAGTATCCGAAGTATCATTTGATAACCATGGTTTTCTCCTTGTAACTGTGTGTCCCAAGACTCCACTACCAACCGACTGATATATGTTCCTGATATCACACCATTCTTTATTAATTGTCTGTTCGTCTCTTTAAGTGTGTCAGACTGCAAATCGATTCCTACATTCGATTGCAAATGTTTCACTGTTCTCTTCTAAAAGCTTAGTTGTACCAAACCTAGGTATTCTATCTTTCATTCTGTTAGGTGTTTTCTGTTTTAATTTCAGTGTGGCACAGAGAAGCTGGTGATCGCTACCAATATCTGCATCTCTATAGCTACTTACATTTCTCAGAGTCCTCCTCCTCTCTTCATTAGTGGCAATGTAATTCTCTATCCCTTGATTATTTCTTCCAACTTTACCATTGAAATCGCAAATCACAATTTTCCTATCGCTCTCTGGGATCTCATCTATTACACTCTGCAGTTCTTCATAGTATTCATCTTTCCTTTCTTGAGAGGAATCAATTGCTGGGGCATAGCAAACTATAATACTCACATTGCACTGCTTTGATTTGAACTTTGCTGGAAACAATCTAATATTTACTGCTCTCCACTCGGTTAAGGACTTTTCTGCCATTGGTGTCATCATCATTCCTACTCCTTCTCTTCCAACTCTATCTGATCTTCCTGAGTAGATTTACATATTGCCTTGGTCTAAAGTTTCCTCACCAATCCCTTTACAACGTGTTTCACTTGGGGCCAAGATAACCAGGCTATATTTCATAAATTCACTCTCCACTAGCTGTAACTTCCCAACCTGATTCATGGTTCTAACATTCCAATTATCTATTTTCCATTTATCTTAAGTATTTATAAACCGGGAGATTCTTAGCACCCCGCTACGACTGGGACTGGGGGCCATTCTGTCATCGCTTTCCATGACTGACTAAATCCATAAAGGATTCATTGGCTAAATACATCAATGGATAGCCAGTACCTTGTGATGCCTATCTAACTAAGGCAAGTGACCCCTGTTGGTCCATACTAATTCTAGTAAGATCAACCGCCAAGCCTCAGGAGTAAAAGCCGAAGAGACAGTTTGTCCATTGCCTTAAACCTAATTCGTCACCCTGCTGCCATTGACTTTATCGAGATTTAGGGGGCATTTCCTCCACACCCAAAGCTCTCATTACTCCTCTAAGTTGCTCATCCACTTATACGAGGATAACCGGTGGCAAACATGGATTGCTAAGATATACCTCCTAGCACGGTATTGCAGACACTACTAGATACTATTAAGCTTGAGTGGTGGCCTAACTCCCGTCTAAGAGATTGCAAGACCAGAACGTTTCCAATAGACTACCACAATAGATGGAAGAATTATGATACAAAACTACTGGACTGACCTAACTGCGACTCTAATCTAAAGTTCCCAATCTTAACTTTATCTACCAAAGTGAGCCAAACAACTTTATATTACCCCTTAATTATTGTCTTTATTCATTATTATTACTGTTTTACCGTTCTTCTTGCCTAGGTTTTTTATTCAATAGTGTCTCCATCTCAGTGATATCCAATAAGACAGACAAGATGGAAATCAAATTAGTATTAAAGTATGTCACCAGCAATACCTATTAGTGATTAGAGGGATTTTAGCGAGGGGGTCTCTTGAAGAAAATAAGCTACTACTCATTTTACATGGACAGGAAAAGCGCCCACCCTCTCTCGTTAATAAAATATTCCCCGGAAGACATCACCGGAGCGAGTGATTCCACAAAGTGGAGTCACTGGTGAGTGGTGCGTGTCGGAATATTTCCCCAGTTTTAATGACTAAATGGCAACGTCGCGCGTTGAGGTAAACAACGTCTGAGTGATTTCTTCTTCTTCTTCGCCTGATGGGTAAAAGACGAGTTGCTATCAATTAGAGGGCAGTTTTTTTTCTTGTCAGTTTGATCTATCACATCTATCTACTTTTTTTATTTTTCTCTGTCAATCTCATGTCATCCTTCGTCTACCAAC
>NC_090757.1:52869230-52874230 GCF_036898095.1 Palaemon carinicauda | reverse complement strand
GGGAGACTCCATTGAAAGGGACAGCAGACCTTTTCCCCTCAAATTTCCAATGCACAGACACACGGTGGGAGAATGAACCGAGCTATATGGGATTATCCCTGATCTATCGGGGAGAGATGCTATTGGTCTCCTCTTCACTAGGCCGATGATATTCTGTGTGTGCGCGCGCGCGCGTGTTCGGAAGTTATAACTCCTTTCAAAAAGCAGTTTGTTCACGAGGTTTGTTATCTTTCTCAGAAGCATAATTCTGAATTGCTTGTGAAATACACCACAAACACACACACAATCACGGTTCCAGCACAAATGCTTGAGCAATGCACACCAACATTTCTATCGTATGGAATTTAGATTTTAATGATAGAATTTTATGTCACACAAACCCATCTCTTTTGGGTTTCTTCTCTTTATTAAACCGCAGAAATATATTTTTATAAATGTATTTACAAAGGTTTGTTGCATTTTGTTTTCAATACTAGTAAAGCTGTTCGAACATTTCAACCGTTTTTTAAGGTCATACCAAAAAATCTTTAATGTAGGGATATTTATAGGAACAGAAAAGAAAAACTGAAATTGAGAGATTTCCTTTATACAATGTTAGACGATAAAGGTCTTTAAAGGTCACTTATGAGCCGCAGAAGGAAGGGACAGGACAATATCCTAAACACCGACCATATATACATATAGTCAGTGACCAAGCCTACACTCCACTCAAGATAGACCAAAAGAGGGCCAGGCAATGGCTGCTAATGACTCGACTGGTAGATCTGTACGCTCCCATAAACTACTCATCTTACCACACAGGGAAGGTGAGGTTGAAAACGGCAGTAAAAAAATTTTGAAGATGGGAGCGGGCTCGAACTTCCGACTCCCGGGGGTATGACTACTCCCTCTCTCCCTGACGCTTAGCGTGACAGGATATATATATATATATATATATATATATATATATATATATATGTATATATATACATATATATATAAATATATATATATATATATATATATATATATATATATTTATATATATATATATATATATACATATATATATATATATATATATATATATATATATATATATATATATATATATATGAGAAAGTGATTGTACCAACTGTGATGTATGGATCGGAGTTGTGGGGAATGAAAGTGACGGAGAGACAGAAATTGAATATGTTTGAGATGAAGTGTCTAAGGAGTATGGCTGGTGTATCTCGAGTAGATAGGGTTAGGAACGAAGTAGTGAGGGTGAGAACAGGTGTAAGAAATGAGTTAGCAGCTAGGGTGGATATGAATGTGTTGAGGTGGTTTGGCCATGTTGAGAGAATGGAAAATGGCTGTCTGCTAAAGAAGGTGATGAATGCAAGAGTTGATGGGAGAAGTACAAGAGGAAGGCCAAGGTTTGGGATGATGGATGGAGTGAAGAAATCTCTGGGTGATAGGAAGATAGATGTGACAGAGGCAAGAGAGCGTGCTAGAAATGGGAATGAATGGTGAGCGATTGTGACGCAGTTCCGGTAGGCCTTGCTGCTTCCTCCAGGGCCTTAGATGACCGCGGAGGTCGCAGCAGCAGGGGATTCAGCGTTATGAAGCTTCATCTGTGTTAGATAACGGGGGAAGGTGGGCTGTGGCACCCTAGCAGTACCAGCCGAACTCGGTTGAGTCCCTTGTCAGGCTGGGAGGAACGTAGAGAGATGTCCCTTTTTTTTGTTTCATTTGTTTAATGTCAGCTACCCCCCAATATTGGGGGAAGTGCCTTGGTATATATATATATATATATATATATATATATATATATATATATATATATATATATATATATATATATATATATATATATAGCCAGACACTTGTTCTTTATCATATAGCGGAGAAAAAGCAATAACTTGTTTTTTTGTCTGTCTTCTAAACGAAAGTCCATTACATACAGGCCTTTGACAAACTGTCTTTCTCAAGACGTATAAAACTAGTTTTTGCAAAGGATTCATCTAGTCCATCCCCCTCAGGAAGGAGGCTCTCCTTCAGCCGTAGGTTAAACCAGGAAAACTTAGTGTAAGACATTTCCTCTCGAAGGGAGGTCCATTCCTCTACCTTAAAAAGTCGTCTTCAACAAACTAGTGGTTATCACCTTCAGCGATGAAGGCTGATAGGTTGTGCCCATGTCCATGTGCATCCCGAGAATGGCAGCTGTACACAATTCTGCTCTTTAGCCTATTGGAAACGTCCCTGTCTTGCAATATGCTGCACTGGGGTTCGAGTCCCACTCAAGCTCGATAGTTTCTCGTTGTATCTGCAACCTCACTAACCTTGTGAGCTAGGGATGGGAGGTTTAGGGGAATCATCAGCAGCCATTGCTTGGCCCTCCCTGGTCCTAGCTTGGATAGAAAGGGCCTTAGGCACTGATCATATGCATATATGATCAGTCTTTAGGACTTTGTCTATCTGATAGGGCATTGTCACCGTTCCTTGCCTCTGCCATTCATGAGCGGCCTTTAAACTTTAAATCGATTACGGTTAATTCACACATCGAGAGGTGTGCAAAATGAAACCATCCACATTTCATCTGCGTATCTCTCCCTAGTGATGGAATCGTAATGTATTTTCCAATCGCCAGTAATTGATGCCATTTTCCTTTTTCTGTCTAACTCTACTTTCAAAGAAAATACGATTAACGATTTGAAATATTACTCAGGAGCAGCAGAAGAAAGGGAGCAGGCATTGCACTGTTGCACATTGCCGTAGAGACCGTATATATATACACATATAATCAGTGTTTGAGGCCCCACTCCACCTAAACTTGGACCAGGTAAGACCGGGAAATAGTTACTGATGATTCAGCAAGTGAAGCCGTGAGTTCCCACCTCAATTGCCTATCTCTTGCGCACAAGGACAGTTATATCATGTTCACCACTGAAATCTATCAAGGCTTAAGAACACACGAACTCAGGATCCACGGATGAAGAGTCGTAACCGCATCAATATATACATATTTACATTCGAAAAGAAAAGTAGGGAAAATTAGATTTTCAACTGCAGAGACAGGGAACTTCATAGGAGATGAGGTGCTCTAACACGTACCAAGAGACAGTGTCCAGTAGAGAATTTGGTATTACACCAAAATCAATGATTTTAGTCCCTTCCAAATCTAGGTTGAAACATAGATTCCAATATTAAAGATTATGAATGAAATTCAAATATAACTAAAAAATGTTATATAATTCCCAATCAACAACGCAACGTTTCTTCCATTCATTTAGCCATTTAACCATGTTTTATCAATTCTCTCTCTCTCTCTCTCTCTCTCTCTCTCTCTCTCTCTCTCTCTCTCTCTCTCTCTCTCTCTCTCTCTCTCTCAAATTTCTGCAGGTTAATTGAGCAAAATCAAAGAAATATCTTAATATCATTAAAAATCATTGCAGGTGCAATGTGTCCAAATATCCTAAATAATCATATCTCAATATCATTATAAATTATTGCAGGTGCAATGTGTCCAATAATTCTAAATAATCCTAAAATTTCAATAACAATATAAATTTTTGCAGTTGCAATGTGTCCAAAAATCCTGACTAATCCTTTCTCAATGTCATTATAAATCATTGCAGGTGCAATGTGTCCAAAAAAATACTAAAAAAAAAATTCAGTATCTCAATATCAATATCAATCTTTGCAGATGCAATGTATCCAATAAATCCTAAATAACCAATAAGTTAAAATCCCTGATCATATCAGCAGTAGATATGAAATCCAGGACTCAATCAAAACCGAATTCCGAACCATAACAGATTGAGCGATGCAAGTGGAACATACTGAATCATCTGTGAAACGTCTTAAGTAGGTTTGCAAATGGATTCGCGAATCATAAATTAAATCAGGAATGGATCGACCATTTCCAGGTGAAACCTCCATTAATTATAGCTAATAATCATCAAGGAATGATCAGGGATTGGGAAGATTTAAGAAGATTTAAAGCAATCCCTCAATTATATATTTCGTAATTTGTCCTCTAAGATTCATTAGTGCTAATCCATGTTATAACGCTTCTTCATCAGCAGCTATATCGAAGCCATTTACCATATTATTATTATTATTATTACTTGCTATTATTACTTGCTAAGCTACAACCCTAGTTGGAAAAGCAGAATGCTATAAGCCCAGGGGCCCCAACAGGGAACATAGCCCAGTGAGGAAAGGAAACAAGGGAAAATAAAACATTTTAAGAACAGTAACTATTTTAAATTAAATATTTCCTATATAAACTATAAAAACTTTAACAAAAGAAGAGAAATTAAATAGAATAGTGTGCCCGAGTGTACCCTGAAGCTTGCAAGAGAACTCTAACCCAAGACCCTAGAAGACCATAGTACAGAGGCTATGGCACTACCCAAGACTAGAGAACAAGGGTTTGATTTTGGAGTGTCCTTCTCCTAGAAGAGCTGCTTACCATAGCTAAAGAGTCTCTTCTACCCTTACCGAAAGGAAAGTAGCCACGGAACAATTACAGTGTAGTAGTTAACCCCTTGGGTTAAGAGGAATTGTTTGGTAATCTCAGTGTTGTGAAATGTATGAGGACAGGAGAATCTGTAAAGAATAGGCCAGACTATTCGGTGTATGTGTAGGCAAAGGGAAAGAGAACCGTAACCAGAGAGAAGGGTCCAATGAAGTACTGTCTGGTCAGTCAAGGGACCCCATATCTCTCTAGTGATAGTATCTCAACGGGTGGCTGGTGCCCTGGCCAACCTACTACCTTTATATTTAATGAGATTGGAAGATAATAGATGAAAATTAAGAATAACAAAGGGGTCACTAGAGATTACAAAGAAGGGGAAGGAAGAGAAGACGATGGATTGACGAGCTAATACAATTTGTGGATGTAGACTAGCATAGAAGGACCATAAACAAATGCGTGTAAAAGGACATGACTAGCACCGGTTGATGATGATAATTTATGATGATGACATATTATGAATAGGATACAAAAGATTTTCTTTAATCTTTTATAC
>NC_090757.1:52851730-52864230 GCF_036898095.1 Palaemon carinicauda | reverse complement strand
TAACAGTAATTTGAAAAAAAAAATGCATTGAAATCAACACAATAGATTAGTGGCAAAGTTCCTAAACAAGTTGAAAGAAAACTATCAGAAAAGACCATAAAGCTGATAACGAAAAAATGGGAAATGAGGTTAAAATCCAAGCGAGAAGTGAAATTAACAGAATTATCCAAAACAATAAACAACTTAAAATCCAAGGCATTTGCAAACAAAATCAGACTAAAATTGAGGAAACAACATAGAAATGAAGAAGCATAAAATGATGAAATAAAGACTTGGACCAGGTCACCGGAAGACGTTTGCTTTAAATGATGAAAATAGAAATATCACTAACAATACAGATCGAGTGATAAAAATTTCTATTCAATGCTATACAATAGTGATATAAGACATAACTTTGCCAATAGCAATAATGAAACACCTGAGGCGATACCAAACGTTACAGTACAAGTAAAGAAAGCATTAAAAGGCATGAAAAGAGGCAATGCAGGAAAAGGTAGCCTAACAATTGATCTAGAAATAGATGGAGATTTCATAATAGTTAAATTCGTTGAACTTTACAAAAAAAAAAAATTATGTCTGCAAGAATACTATATACCTACAGCTTGGGTAAAAATTTATCATTATACTAATGCAAAAAAAAAAAAAAAGGGAGACACAAAGACCTAAAAAATTATTGCCCAATAAGTTCACTATCCGTTATATATACAATATTTACAAAGATCATATTAGGCCGAACAGAAAGACAGACTTTAATCAACCAAGAGCAATAAGGCTTTAGAATTGGGTATTCAAGAACTGATCATATCCATGTTATTAACCAGGTGAGGGAAAGATCAACAGATTATGGCAAACCACTATGTATGCATTTATAGATTCTGTCAAAACCTCACCAGTAATGGAACCCCTTCAAAGGCAAGGAATAGATGAATCTTATGTAAGGATACTTGAAGATATATATACAGGACACTCCTAAATTATTCATAGCATACCTAAAAGAATTCTTTGAAAATTTTGATTGGGAAAATGTAGGAATTAATAGGGAATACCTTGACAACTTAATATTTGCAGATGATATAGTTGTGTCTAGTGAATCAAGGGAGGAATTACAGAAGATAATAGAAGATTTGAATAAAGAATACAGAAATGTAGGACTGAAAATGAATATGAGTAAAACTGATATCATGATAAATTAAAGTGCAGAGAGACAATAAATAAAGAATTATGGACGAACCTCTAGAGATTGTTAATGAATATACGTATTTGGAAGACAGTAAGTGTTTTCCCAGGATACGATACCAAAATTGAAAGAAGGTTAAGTATTAGATGGAGAGCTTTTGGTAAACAATAAGAGATTATGAAAGATGAAATGCAACTTTCTCTAAAAAGAAAAGTATCTAATGAGATGGCACTACCAGCATTAACTTTTACATCAGAACTTTGGAACCTTAATAAAGCCTTAGAACATGAGATAGTTAGAGCCCAAAGAGCTACGAAAACAATAATGATGGGAATAACACTACGAGACAGAAAAAGAGCAACATGGATACGACACCAAACTTAAGTAAGACATATTCTAACAAGTAAGAAAAAGAAAGGATTATGGGCAGGGCATATAATGGTAATGACAGATAATAGATGGACATCAAGAATAGCAGAATGGATCCCTAGAGATTGAAAAGGAAGCAAGGGAAGGAAGAGAAGACGATGGATAATAATGGATTGACGAACTAAGAAAGTGAGGACTGGCAGAGAACGACCATAAACTGACGCAAGTGGAGGGACATGTCTAAGGCCTTTGTTCTGCAGTGAACTAGTAACGGATGATATATATATATATATATATATATATAAATATATGTATATATATATATATATATATATATCATTATCATCATCAGCAAAGCTATCACACATGTCCTTCCAACCCCCTCTCTTTATGGAATTTCTATGCCAATCTACACTCACAAATTGTCTTAAAAGGAGAAGTATGGAGATCTTCGAATATCATATATTCATTTCGCCCCTTTGATATCCCTGGATTCGCTTGACCCGTGAATTATTCCATATACATCTGGAGCTTTGGTATTTCTTGAAGTACCACCCTTCACCAATTACCCCCTTTAGTGACCATTAACCATTTGGTTGCACAAAAATCTCATTAATTATTATTCATCCCATTAACCATTCGGTTCCAGAAGTGACCTATAACCATTTAACCCCCCTGTCGAGTCAATTAACTCATTACTCCCCAAGCTAATCCATTGATCATTTTTTTACTGATTTGAATCATTAATCATTTGATCCTTGAAGAGGATTAGTCCCTAAATATTTGCAAATTTAAGAGAGAGAGAGAGAGAGAGAGAGAGAGAGAGAGAGAGAGAGAGAGAGACTTTCTTTTCACCAATCGGGATCCTCTACTACAGAGATAAGAAACCATAACTTCTCCTCGAACCAACAATATAGATGCTGGCTAGTAAAGTGGAAACAGATTCGAACTTCTTACCTCCACCAAGGAAGTTATGAAATAGAGATGTTCTATTTATTTGTCTGTGTGTCTGTCTGTGGATGTGGTTACTTCAAAACTACACGAGGGAATCTTACGAAATTTTCTTCATATATAGATCTTAGATCATGGACGCCCTCATTAAATTTTTCATATGATCCGGATCAAGATCACGATTCTGGATCAACATTGCACGTTTCACCATCTTGACTCAGCATATGAAGAGGGGGATGCCAAGTCCGTAGACTTTTGTTAAATGTTACAATACTGTAGATTCATCTATGGTCACCATATGAAAAAAAGAAGTGTATCATCCGTAGACTTAAGTAAATTGTTGACAATATTAATTGGCGGAGGTCTGAAATCTTTGATTGCTGATAATAATTTAACGTTTACTAACATAAAAAAAAAATTATGATAAATGAGAGAAGGAGGAAGAAGAGGGATAATCTGAATAAAACTACGTTCATTTGTTTCGTATGAAAATTATTAAATAAAAAATTACTTTCATTATATTCAGAAAAGTGAAATTATTAAAAGGAGAGAGAGAGAGAGAGAGAGAGAGAGAGAGAGAGAGAGAGAGAGAGAGAGAGAGAGAGAGCAGAATGGCTATTTCAACCAAGATAGTTCATATCTGAAACGTTGTGGCAGTCATTGCCTATGTGTGTGTTAGAGAGAGAGAGAGAGAGAGAGAGAGAGAGAGAGAGAGAGAGGGGGGAGGAGGTAGATTATCTTAGCGTGTTCTACAACGAATAGGCAGAAAAGCTTTATTCTTTTTTCAACGTGCCAAAACGCACATAAAAAAGAGGGCGGCTACAAAGCATTCCCCATCCTCTTTCGTTTTTGCATGCAAAGTTTTCCCGTTGCAAATTACCTGCACGCAACCCCACATACCAAGTGCAAAATGTTGCTGTGTTGTGTTGTTTCGTGTTCGCGGGTTTTATTCCTTCTATTTATTTCCCTAGGTTTATCCATGTATTTTCTATTGTCAGTTTTTTGCATTATTCAAAATCTTTCCTTTATAATTAAGAGCAGCACGTCTGGAGTTATATATATACACACACACGTGCATATATATATATATATATATATACATACATAAATATATATATACATGCATACATGAATACATATATGTATATATATATATATATATATATATCCGGTCATGCTCATCCTGGTGAGGGGTACCCAGAGAGGAATTGGGGAGGGAGGATCGGTTGAATTTGTGTGCGTGTGAGCACGCGTGTGTGTTTTTCTAAGTATTTAGCCGTCATTTTTGTTGGGTCGCGTGCAATAACTTAAAAGCATTATTAATTTTGACTTAACTTCATAAACAATATTGTAATCTCATCTGTTTTCTTAACCTCGGACTTCGTCAGACATACTTATGGAATCACTCATTGGTTATCCGTACGCAAAAAATACAATGAACATATTGATATTAAACGTTCAATGGTTAAATTGCCGTTAAGGGCTGTGGTGGCCTATTGGAAACGTCCCTGCCTGGCATTCACCGGACCGGGTTTCGAGTCCCTCTCAAGCTCGATAATTTCTTGTAGTGTTTGAACCTGCTGAGTCATTAGCTGCCATTGCCTGACCTTCCCTGGTCCTAGCTTGAGTGGAAATGGTGCTTGGGACTTGATCATATATGGTCAGTCTCTAGGGCATTGTCACTGTTCCTTACCTCTGCCATTCATGAGGGGGCCTTTAAACCTTTAAGATTTATAAACAATAAAATGAGACTTCAATTCTATACTCTTACAAGAAGTCTTTAAACCCTCCTAGATTCAATGACCTTGTACCAACCGTGTGTCACACGATTGTGCATAGTAACGACATTTTATTTTTTGTATATTTTATGCTTGTATCTTCACTCTCCCCTCGCACTGATAGGGACCTGAAATAACATGTCTGTTTTTCTCACCGTTAACTGTTAACCGGTGTGGTTGTCGGTTGAACATGAAATTGCCTGATACGTTTTATATGCCGTTTTTGCCTGGAGTTTATGTATATATAAACGGATGTTTTGTAATAAAGTTACTCGGTTGCTTTCATCCTGCCTTCTTAGTCACAGCCTCTCTCGGCCCGTCACAACCTTGACCCTCAATCCATTCAGAATATTTTGGATGAGCAGTTGCCTTTGAGGTATAGAAACATCAAAATAATATGGATCTACGATATTTCATTTCTTACAAACATTATTCATATGGAGATCAAAATTGAAATTATTCAACAATCTTGTAAAGATCTGTTTTTTATAATATAAATCATCTTGACTTTTGACTTGATGATTTCCATCAAAACCAAGTCAGTCAAAATTCAAGAAAAGAAAATCTACAACTAGTCTCTAATTTTCCCATAATCCCTGTAACTATCCTATAATTTTGACTGATCTCGCCTGAAAGCTGGTAGATTAATTTTCTAAAAGTGTCATAGAAAATTCGCTACAAAATCCCGCTACAAAACAGAGACAGACAGACGAATAACACTGGAATATACAGATAATCAAACGAACAAAAACAAAATAGATGAAAATTAATATCAGGACTTATAAATTGAACAAGTATCAAAAAGAGACTTGCTTACGAGCAGGCCAGGGATTTTAGACCGAGTTCCGTCCCAAGTTTCTTAATTAACGTAGTTCGTTATCTTCGTTTATAATTGCCGAAAGAGAAACATAGCTAGGGTGCTCCCAGATGCAAAGAGAAGGTAATGAAGAGGCAAAGAGGTCTTGGATATCAATAATGAGAGAGAGAGAGAGAGAGAGAGAGAGAGAGAAAGAGAGAGAGAGAGAGAGAGAGAGAGAGAGAGAGAGAGAGAGAATATCAGGAGTGGTCTTTCTTTTTCACAGAGCCAGAGAAAATATATATATATTTAAAATCAGGAATCGTTTTTGGAGAGAGAGAGAGAGAGAGAGAGAGAGAGAGAGAGAGAGAGTGAGTCTTTGGTTTACACAGAACCAGAGAAAAATAAATATCAGGAATCGTTTTTGAGAGAGAGAGAGAGAGAGAGAGAGAGAGAGAGAGAGAGAGATTCATCTCATTAATTATCATAATACAATAGTAATATAATTGTAAGGATCTAGTTAAATTGATTTTCCTTGGAAGGCCTCGGAAAACAAGATTGTCTGTTTTGAAAGGGTTATCATTGTCAACTTCCTAATTAATTGATAATAAGGAAGAAGACATAATGGGTGATCAAACTATAGAATTTTTTACATCTTTTAATTAGGTATATTTGCTCCCACTTTGCACAGTATTTATATTATCTAAAATAGAATGATAATGTTAAAAATATATACGTATAATTCATCCACTAACTTTCACTATAAGAGAATGCGAATTCTCATTTTTATATTTTTTTATAAGAAAAATGTCGCCTACACTGACCGTCCATTTTTTGAAGGGGAAGAAAAAGCAATATCTTTTTGGAAACATTAATTAATGATGGCAATATATTACCTTTTTCCTTTTTACTATTCACTCAGTGCCTTTATTTTTTCTATCTGTAATTAAATGAAACAGTTAATTTCAGTTTTATTTATCATTCTTTCCATTTTGGAGCCATTCCTTTTGAAAGCCCTGGTAAAACCACTCAACTGATAAATCCCATTCTTTTCTTCTGTAAAGAAAACTCGCTTCTTTTAAAACTGACAGGACGAGTAATAAGTTTTCCTTTTATCGTTTCCTCTTCAATATTTCTTTAACAGGAAAGTTTTTTACACTAAAGATTCGTCTTGGTTTATTTTTCAACTTTCATTCCAGTACTTTAAACTGTAAAAGGTTCAGAGAGGTTGGGCAGCGATATAGAAGAACAAGAAATCAGGAACGAAATGAAATAGAAAACATAAAACGTTAATTTTCTTGGTCCCATCTTTTACATCTACCGCAAGTAGGCAAAGATGATTTATTGGAACCAAAATTAGAAACGACACCTTTCAGACCACGATGGAAAATTACCATTTTAATCCTGTTTTTTTTTATATATATATTCTTTAAAAAATGACCGTGTTGTTCGTAGTATATATCAAAGAAGAGTATTAAGTCTAAATCCAATTTCATGACATCATTCTACGAAAAACAAATGTAGCCTATGAAAAAAAATGAAAACTGAATTGAGCCTGTATAAGCAGAAATCTTCACAAACACAGGCAGATATACAAGAAGTCCGAAAGTATTTTTCCAATTTAAAAGATATGTTATAGAAGAAAATGAACAAACAACTAATAGGAAATTATTATAAAAAGATAAATAGGTATTGAAATTTTTTACCTCATTTAATACACCAGTATTTATGTACCATTAGTTGGACGATCATAAAGTTGGCACTCTATTTCTTGTCCTGTTTATTGTACCATATTCTCATTAATGGTGGCATTGCTATCTTTTGCTCGAGATCTATAATGTCCAGTAACTTTGATAAATACCCAATATCTTTAACATAAGCCCACATAAAGAAGTAGAGGGGAGTGATATATGGTGAACGAAGTGCCCAAGGAATTTACTTCCCTCTCCAATCCACCGTTCGGGAAATGATTGAATTAGTAACCCATGAACATGTAGTCCCTAATTTGGGGGTGCACCATCTTCAGTCAAAAGGTTAAGGTAAGCATCCATTAGAAATCGATACATTGACAAAAAAAAGGGACCAATGATTTGACTGCACATGATTCCACAGTGTGCGTTCACCTTTTGACTATCACGGTGAAGTTCCGTGGTCATATGGGGATATTCTTAACACAAGATTCTCAAATTGTGGTCAATTTCCTGAAACATGGCGGATTGCCTTATCCTTGAAGAAAAAAAAAAAAAAACTGTTGAGATATGTTTCATCTGATATTCGTTTCACCATGTTAATTGTCCTAGTGTTTGTACGGGTTGCACTTTGTAAGTGTACAATCAAGTTATTGAGTAGGGCTTTGAGTAATGTAGGACGTGGTTGCTTTAATCTTCTATGAGCCTCTCCTAAAGTTCATACTCTAATGACGTTGGGTAGCTAGTGTGCAAGGTGGCTATTGGCTATTAGGAACAAACAGAGAAGCGAGGTGGATGTAAGTAAAGTTTATCAAAAAGATAACGAGTTTATATAAAAGCAGTTGAGAACGTCACAAAAATTCAAAAAATGTGAAACATGCGATGGCAAGCTTAAACAGGTTTTCCTTTTAACAGTGCAGGAGAGGG
Organism: Palaemon carinicauda; assembly: GCF_036898095.1. Taxonomy (NCBI): domain Eukaryota; kingdom Metazoa; phylum Arthropoda; class Malacostraca; order Decapoda; family Palaemonidae; genus Palaemon; species Palaemon carinicauda. The sequence goes on along the minus strand of NC_090757.1, from coordinate 52,856,544 downwards.
TGAAAGATGAAAGAAGCAAGCCTTACAGTATATGAACGTGTATGAAACATGTGGGGTACTGTAAAAAAAAAGACATACATGTGAAATAGGACGCCCTGCTTTAGAGAGGGGAACTGGAACTGTGCCTTGCAAAAGATACGCAGGTTTTAGGCGATCAATGGAGACCCAGTCTTCTTTGCCACGAATGTTAATTAAGAAAGCCTTCGGTGCACGACGGATTATGAGGATAGAGCTAGTGTAATGGGGAGTTAGCGGTGGCTTACTATTGTCATTGCACAAGAAGACGTGGGTTGCAGTGTGTACATCTTTTGGTGTGTGTTGCTTCACTGGGGGGTTGTAAGTCTGGCAGCATGGAGCAAATTTTCCCACAATGCGTCGTAAGCACTGGAGATTGTTGGTGGGGGTTGCAGACGGTAAATTTCTGCCAGGGACAACCAACGGGTCGCTATACACCATTTCAGCTGCCGGGGCATGCAGGGCATCCTTAGGAGTGGTCCTAAGTCCCAGAAACACATAGGGAAACTGAATAAACCAGTTGGAGTCATTACAGCGGGACATCAAAGCTGCTGTACGGGTGCAATGAAAATGTTTAACCATTCCGTTGGTTGCAGAGTTGTAGGCGGTTGTCTGATGTAGAGTGATGCTCGGGAGATTTGCTAATGATGTCCACAATTGAGAGGTGAAAGTGGTACTCCTGTCAGACACAATATACTTAGGGATACTTAATTTCATTATTATCCCCTAAGAGTAAGGCAGATATACATGAGGCAGACATTGCAGTTTGCATGGGAATGACTTCAGGTCAATGAGTGGAGCGGTAAAAGACAGTAAACAGGTAACAGTACCCTTGTAAAGTGGGTAGGAGACCTACTATGTCAACATGAATGTGGGCAAAATGAAGCTGAGGTTATGAAAAGGGGCCCACTCTTGAATCCCAGTGTCCATATACTTTTGAAGTAGTTTGGCATAAAGTACAGGCACAGACCCAATCCTTACCATCCTTAATCATGCCATGTGAAATGAACTTTGTCTTCAGTAGATGTGCCGTAGATCGGCGTGAGGGATGCGAGAGGCCATGGATGAAATCTAACACCTGTAGATGCATGGGGGTAGGTATCCATGGATGTGGTCTACCGGTATTGACGTCACAGAGAGGGTGGCATTGGAGTCATCAAGGGCGACATCTTCCCAACAGAGGTATCTGCATGATGTCCTCCATGTTTGGTACTTCTCTGGCTTCTTGGTACTCTGGATCTTTTCATTGGGACTCTGCCAAGGCATTGTAATCCAATCCAAGGTGAATGGCGGGCAATGTGTTTATCCACAGGGCATCACAAATGGGATTCATTTTCCCAGAGATGTGTTGATAGGTGTAGTTGTATTCAGCCATGGCGGAGAGATGTTGGCTTTGAAGGGCGGACCAGGACCAAGTGTCAGACTGTCGAGTGAATGTGTGCACCAGATTCATGTGGTCCATGCGAATAATGAAAGTTCTACCATCTGAGATGTGGCTTAAGTGATGGACAGCCAAATGCATCATAAGCAATTTGCAGTCAAAGGTAGAGTAGCCAGATTTTCCCTTGGATAGTTTTCTACTGAAAAAAGGCCAAAGGGTGATGCGAGCCATTGACCACCAGCTTGATTACCGCACCAATAGTGATGTAGCCGGCATTGGTGGAGACAAGGAGAGGGGCATGTGGCACCAGAAAAGTGAGAGCAGCAGCTTCAGGGCTTTTGACTTGCCCTTAAGGGTGGTATTGAGGGGGGCAAGTGGCGGCAATGGTTGGCTGGATCCGATGATAATAGTTTATCATGCCCAAGAATTCTTGTAGTGCTTTGATGGTCGAGGTCATGGGGAAATTCTGAACAGCTAATTCCTTCTCAAGGAAGGAGTGGACACCTTCAGGTGTGATACGGTACCATAAGAACGATACTCCATTAGTGGTAAAGGTATACTTGCCATACCAGACTACAAGGCTGTTCTGTTAAAGGCAGCCAAAAATGATGAGTAGGAGACTGGGGTGTTCCTCTTTGGAGGAAGAAAACACATGTATGTCATCCATGTTCGAAACGCAGAAGGGGAGGGCCCCTAAGATACTATCCATAAGGCGTTGAAAAGTGGCTCCAGCATAACGAAGGTCAAAACAAAGTAATTAAAAGTATATGTACCGAAAGGGGTGGTGATGGCTGTCTTAGTTATGTTTTATGGGTTCATGGACCCCTAAAAATACCCCTTTAAGAGGTCAAGAGTGGAAAAAACCTTTGCTTTGTGCAAGTAGGAGGTAACATTAGCGATGTTTGGGAGGGGGCACTCATCTGGCTGTGTCTGCATGTTCAGATGCCTGCAACCCCCACAAGGGCACAGGGAGACATTCTTCTTCAGGACGATGCGTAAGGGCAACAACCATGAGCATGAGGCCTTTTGTCAAAGGCCCATTTCTTTCATTTTGGTGAATGTTTCTTCAATGGCTGCCAAACAATCTCGGGCTAAACATCTGAATGTGGCAAACACTAGAGGCCCTGTCGTCTTAATATAGTGATAAATACCGTGTTTAGAGGGATCCATTGGTATTTAGTGAAGTTTTGGATGGAAAATATCTGGATACGATGTGAGGAGGTGGTAATAGGCCTCCGTGGGTGCACTGATGGGGAGTACAAAGTCGGAGAGGGTGTGTTGAAGAGCTGTACATGAGTGTGAGTCTGCAATGACTAATCGTTGATGTACCACATCAACCAGAAGGTGGACATGTGAAAGAAAATCCATACCAAGTAGTGTCAATGTTATATCAGCAATGAGGAATTTCCAATGGTATTTGGTGCTCCTAGATATTAATGTGAGCGTCTCGTACCCACAGGCGGGAATCGCAGATCCATTGGGAGCCACCAGACAGACATCAGAATGAGAACGTCGTGTCCCGAAGAGTGACTTTAATAGAAGGGAACGGCAAGCACCAGTGACTACCAAAACCTACACAACCATACCTGCATCATATATAAAGAAAGGATTAGTGACAGAGAATGCCAATGCCACAAGCAATGGCCTACTTACAAGTTTTTTGGCCACTGACAACTGTCCACACATTTCTTCACAACAGACCAGAATCTGGAGTAGTGGTAGCAGAACTGCAACTGATGGGCATCAGTAAGTGGGGGGAGAGGTCGTTAATTGGGCGTGAGACAGTCGGCATATGGATGGTGGGCAGCTGTGTCGCCGCTCCAGTATGTCATGAGCGGACGATTGTGTCTTACCCCATTCACATTGGCTTTGGTCAGTGATGAGTATTTGATCTGTTTGTCAGAAGTGGAGGCGTTTATAAAGGTCCTGAAGGTAGTAAAGTGGTAGTCCATTAGGTCATCGACTTTGGTCATCAGGTCCTTCGTAGACAAGGTATAAACATAGGGGATGGCGGCACATACAGGTTTGAGTAGGAGTCATACCCGAAAGGTATGAAGTAAGTTCACTTCCCGCGCAGAGCCGTCTGCGGGAGGTTGCAAGCTAGCAATTCTGGTTATTTCACTGATGGCAAGCAAAAAAGCTTGGATATACAGGAGGATGGCAATGGAGAGTAATGCTCCAGGAGGTATGTATTGAGGGTGTCATACACCATTAGGGCGTCCCCTTAATTGCAAAGCCAATCGTAGACTTCTAGGAAAGTGTTCTCGGGTAACGCTACAAGGACATAGTCTACTTTGCTGCTTGATCAAGTTACACCCTTGATGCAAAACTGAATTTATGTACACTGTAACCTGGCAAATGCTTCTGTGCTGGGGAAGGGTGGCAGTTTCAATGATGCAGCGTGGGTCGAAGAGTCATGGTCAGCCAGCGGCATCATAATAAGAGTAGGGCACAGCGGTGGGCAAAAATAAAAGGCAGTGAGGAGCTGTCATTCTGCCGGTCACCAATTGTGCAAGGCAGCTGTTAGGTACTACCAGGGAGGAGAGGTAAATGCAAGTAAAGTTTATTCAACAGATAACGCATTTATATACTAGCAGTTGAGAACAACAATGTCACAAAAAAAATCAAACAATCTGAAACATGAGATGTCAAGCTTAAATAGGTTTTTCTATTATCAATACGGGAGAGAGTGAGAGATTAAAAAAAGCAATAGCATTAAACTGTATGAGCGTGTATGAAACACGTGTGGTACACTGGGGTATAAGCGTATATGAAACATGGAAGGAAAGCGATATACCATAAGTTCCTTATAATCAATCAAATAACATCCTAGACATTATTATTATTATTATTATTATTATTATTATTATTATTATTATTATTATTATTACAATATAAGCTACGAACCTAGTTGGAAAAGTAAGATTCTATACGCCCAAGGCCTCCAATAAGGAAAAATAGCCCAGTAAGAAAAGGAAATAAGGAGATAAACAAATTACAAGAGAAGTACTCAACAATTAGAATAAAATATTTCAAAAACATGAACAATATTAAAAAAAGTCTTTCATATATAAACTATAATAACTTAAAAAAAAACAAGAGGAAGAGAAATAAGATAGAATAAGTGTGCCTAAGTGTAACCTCAAGCAAGAGAACTCTAATCCAAGAGGCATTAGAAGACCATGCTACCGAGGCTATAGCACTACCCAGGAATGGAGAACAATGTTTTGATTTTAGAGTATCCTTCTCCTAGAAAAGCTGCTTAATATATAGCTTATGAGACTCTTCTACTCTTACCAAAAGGAAAGTATAAATACATATATAACATAAATTTATATATATATATATATATATATATATGTGTGTGTGTGTGTGTGTATGCATATAATATATAGTTACAGTTCTTTGTAGAAAGAGG
>NC_090757.1:52839230-52846730 GCF_036898095.1 Palaemon carinicauda | reverse complement strand
TTGTTGTTGTTGTTGTTCTTTGTGTGTATGTATATATATATATATATATATATATATATATATATATATATGTGTGTGTGTGTGTGTGTGTGCGCCCCTATAGTGTATATGTACACACGAGGCAGCGTGTGCAGGCGTGTATTTAAGCAAGTAATAGAGGGAATACAATATGTCCTTCCCTTGCCCTCCGTGTGTTTATGTCCGGGGGCCGGACAGAAACTCATTTAGCGACTTCATTCTTACACCTTTTTTAGCTGCTCGAAGCATGCAATGCCAACGTTACTCTGAATCATATACAGGCATAGGCTCCACCATACTTCCCTTCCCTTTTTATGTAGATAACCAATTTTTCCTACCAAGGAAGAGGCTCAACTCTCTCTCTCTCTCTCTCTCTCTCTCTCTCTCTCTCTCTCTCTCTCTCTCTCTCTCTCTCTCTCTCTCTTGCATATGCATGTACATGGATATACCTTTGTACTATTGTTATTTTTCCCTTTGTTGGAGAAATGTATTTTCAATTGCATGGCTTTATGAAATCCCTTGGATATGGAATAGAATTTGAGAGCATAGACATTATACAGTGTATATATATATACATATATATATATATATATATATATATATATATATATATATATATATATATATATAAATATATATATATATAATATATATATATATATATATATATATATATATATATATATATATATATAGTATGTGTGTGTTGATATTTAGTATATAATGCATGCGTGTTTGCATGCTAAACTACATACACATATGTATATATAAATATGTATGTATATATACATATATATATATATATATATATATATATATATATATATATATATATACAAACACTTGCCTCTTGTCATGACTAAAAGGACTACATCTCCTTCAACTGTAATGAGGACCCCATGTCTCATCTCATCTTTCAATCCTCCTTTAAGCCCAAATCAATGAAAGCATTCATAGACACTTATATTTTATATCTTAAACTAGGGTTTGTTACTGTCTCTCAAACATTGTCTCATCAACTGCGGAGTTTGAAAGAGTTTGCAATCATATGCTTCCTAGTCTTTGAGGCCTTTGAAAAAGACAATTTTTATTATCATCTCATGAAAAACATAATAAATGACACCATGCGCAGTTGCTATATGGCTGATTTTAAACGTAAAATTCTCAGCTCGAAATTTTCTTTTAAAAAAAGAATTTTCTTCACAGCAAAAAAATTAACTTCTCAAGCGCCGTTGAAATTGTCCTTTGACAAAGACCATTTTCTTCATAGCAAAGAAAATAGCTAGAGGCACGAGCAAGCGTAAAAAGCTACACTGATCTAAAAACAATGATAAAAATCTCCTTGTCGTACTGACTAACATGAGATAAAATGTTAAAAACAAAGACAATTTTCTTCAAGCAAAGAAACTACCTACATTGTTATCATCATTATCATTACTTGCTAAGCTACAACCCTAGTTGGAAAAGCAGGATGCTATAAGCCTAGCGGCCACAACAGGGAAAATAGCCCAGTGAGGAAAGGAAACAGGAAAAATAAGATATTTTAAGAAAAGCAACATCAAATTAAATATTTTCTATATAAACTATTAAAACTTTAACAAAACAAGTGGAAGAGAAATAAGACAGAATAGTGTGCCCGATAGTACCCCCAAGCAAGAGAACTCTAACCCAGACAGTGGAAGACCATGGTAGAGAGGCTATGGCACTCCCCAAGACTAGAGAACAAGCGCAAAAAGCCACTTCGATCTAAAAAGAATAAAAAAAAAAAAACGATAAAAACAACCTCCTATTTGTCCTTTCTGAAGCGAGGTATAAAGCTAAAAGAAAAAAAGAGCTAAGTCATTCTAAATTGGCTCCTTTTGAAATAAAGCCATTTGGGAAATTATTATTGCGAAGACCTTCTTGCTAAGGACGTCCCTAGTGATTAGATCGTATCAAGAATTTCTCATCCTAAGTATCACCAAATGGGAGGATTTCTCAGAGTTTTCCAATGGGGTCATATTCTTTTCCCTAAAAAAAAAAGAAAAAAATCTTCCCTTCTATAGATAAACTTGGAGCTCTTAGATATTCACCATGCGTATGATATTGAGAGTTGGGAAAAGTAGTCTTCGCCATACTGATTAAATTACTATTATTTATAATAATAATAATAATAATGATAATAATAATAATAATAATAATAATAATAATAATAATAATAATAATGATAATAATAATAATAATAATAATAATAATAATAATAATAATAATGAGAGATTATTTTGCAGATGATGATGATGATGATGATAACGTATTCATTCATTTATTCATTTTCTCTACAAATATATGTCATGTATATATATATATATATATATATATATATATATATATATACATATAAATATATATATATATATATACATATAAACAACATATACATCAACAACAAATGCAGCCATTTCTAGTTCACTGCAGGGCAAAGGCCTCAAAACTTTAAACCACCAGACTGGCCATTGCGCATTGGTGACGGTGGAAGATTTTTGTGTGACCGCTCACAGATGACTAATAAAGCTTGGTTGATCAAGGCGATAAACAAACCCTTTCACCACATTAAAACGATAGATGGCAGAAACTCCCACATTTTTTTTATATCTATTATGACCAACCAAACTTTCGAGAAACTACCTTCCTTATCATAGTAGAAAATCGGGAATTTTCTGCTTTCAATCACATTTCTAGTATATCTTGAGCTTTCTAGAAGATAAGGTATTACACACATACATATATGTAAATATATATATACATGTATATATGTATATATACACACACACATATATATACATTATATATATATATATATATATATATATATATATATATATAATCATGTGTACACAAATACATACACACACGTGTGTGCATATATATATATATATATATATATATATATATATATATGTATATATATATGTATATATATAAATATATACATACATATATATGTATATATATACATATATATAAATATATATATATATGTATATCATCAGTTGTTACCTGTCAACTCAGACATGTCCTTCAACTTGGCGTCGTTTAAGGTCTTTCTATGCCACTGTATTCCCGCAAACTTTCTTAGTTAATACATTGACTACTCTTCCTTTCCCTGCTAGAACATATATATATATATATATATATATATATATATATATATATATATATATATATATATATATATATACAGTATATATATATATATATATATATATATAAATATAATTCTCTCTCTCTCTCTCTCTCTCTCTCTCTCTCTCTCTCTCTCTCTCTCTCTCTCTCTCTCTCTCACTTTTTATCTATCTATCTATCTATCTATCTATCTATATATATATATATATATATATATATATATATATATATATATATATATATATATATATATATATATATACATATATATATATATATATATATATATATATATATATATATATATATATATATGGTGTTTCAAATTATATTCCCGAACTTAAGAATAATATTTCCTCTATATAATCAACATAATATGCGGTCGTTTCCGAGTTATGGGCTCTTGACAGAGATTCTAATTATTATGCCTTTACTTTCCCCATGTGGCCTCTTGAAACACAGGAGTCCATCGAAATGGATCAAGTAGTTATCAAGGTAGTGGTTCATGGTGATTGGACATGTACTCAAATCATGAGAAAGCAGAGAGATCCCTAACCCAGTATAGTGGAAGACCATGGTACAGTGGCTATGGCAGTACCCATGACTAGAGAACAATAGCTAAAGTCTCTCTTCTACCCTTGCCAAGAGGAAGGTAGCCACTGAACAATTATATTACAGTAATGAACTCCATAAGTGAAGAAGAATTTTTTTGTTATTTTAGTGTTGTCAAATGTATGAAGAAAGAGAAGAATGTGTAAAGAATAGGGTACACTATTCGCTGTATGTGTAAGCAAAAGAAAAATGAGTCGTACCTAGAAAGGGTCCAATGTACAGTAGTACTAACTGGCCAGTAAATAATGGACCCAATGACTCTCTAACGGTTGTATTCAACGGGCGGCTGGTGCCTTGGCCCAGAGTCAATACAGATACTCTGCCTTGGCGAACCTATTACCTGCACTACCGGAGTACAGCCACTTAGTTCTTCTCTCATGTTTATGTAATTGATTTATGATCTCGTCTGTGTCTCTGCTCTTGAACTTTGCAGTAGTAAGCATTCGTAGCTTAATCTATTCGGTCATAAAGTGGCTCCTCCAACCGTTTCATGAATGTAAATGACGTACTTTACTTATTGTTTTCGCTTGGGCCTCTCTCCAAGCAACACGTTTAATGGAGTCCATTATTTACGGTTACTTATGTTCTACGCAGACTGAATTTTGTATTTCAAATAACTTTATGTATTTTAGTTAGTTTATGTATCAAGTTAATCGTGTTTTCTGTGCATCTTAACTTTTCTTAAAAGTTTTTTATTTAGTCTGAGGTAAACAACTCAGCTGAATTTAGTGAGTTTAGTATTCCAAATACCTAGATGTTTGTTAATTAACTGAATTCTTTATAACTTCTCATTTTGTGAAACAACAGAATTTCCTGCATATCCAAATTACAACTTACACAATTTTATGTTCTCTATAACCTAATTTTGTGAATTTATTGAATTTTTAGGTTTATGAATCCGCTGAATTCTGTATTCATAGTATCTGCAGAATCGTGAAGCCAACTTAATTCCGTGTTCTATGTAGTCCGCTCTCTGTGACCCAACTTTTTCAGAATAAGGAATAAACGATTCTATTCGTAATCTACAATTTATTCCAGCAGCGATCCTACGAGTTGTTGGCCTATGAATTTCTCATGTTACTTGCCCAGGGTACGTGACAGTTGTACATCATTATCATACAAAGGGCAGTACGTCTTGTATGGAAATTGCCAAGCAATTTTGTTTTATGGTGGAAAGACCGAGTGATGGTTTGCATATTTTAAAATAAAAATCTGAGAAAATGGAGAGTTACTTCAAGTACAATCTTCTGAAAGGTATTGTGGCTGCTTATTTGAAACGTCCCTGTCTGGCAATTTCCTAGACTGGGGTATGAATTAAGGATGGGGGGGGGGGTTGGGGGAGCCTATGACTTTACCAACTGAGTCATCAGTACCCACTGTCTGGTCCTCCCTGGTCCTAACTTGGGTGAAGAAGGGTTTTGGGGGCTAATCATGTTTTCTCTGTTGGGGCCACTGGGCTTATAGCATCATCCTTTTCCAACTATGATTGTAGCTTAGCAAATAATAATAATAATAATAATAATAATAATAATAATAATATATGGTCAATATATGGTCAATTACTAGCACATTGTCCAGCTAACCCTGACACTCTCACTATCCTTTGCTTCTGCCATTCATGAACAACCTTAAATCCATAAACCTTAATGGAGTTTCATCTTTACTATAAACATAATAAAATACAAAACTATTTACTAATAACCTCGAAGGAAAAAGTTTTCCAGTAACTTGACAGAACCTCTCAACGTTATAACAACTAAAATTAAAATATGATAAACATTTTAGTATTAACAAAGAAATATATATTACCAATATTAAAGGAAAAATACTAACATCCTAGAAATGTCAAAGATTATATATTTAAAAAATGAAAGGACAAATATTAATATCCTAGTAAAGTTCAAGAAAATATATAGATATCCTAACAAATATTAACGTCATGGCAAATCAATATCCAAGCTTAGGCCAAGGAATAATATTACAAACTAGCAAAGTCTAAGGAAATTATTAACACCATAACATAGTCCAGGGAAAATATCAAAGTCATAATAAAGTCCAAGGAAAAAACTAACATCTTTGCAAAGTCCCAAGAAAGAATGTTAATTTGCCAGCGTAGGATGGGCAAGGCACCTGCCATCCGTTGAGATACTACCACTGAAGAATTATTGGGCCCTTTGACTGATTATATATTACTACATTGGATCCCTCTCTGGTTACGGATCATTTATCCCTTGGCTACACATACACCGAATAGTCTGGCCTATTATTTACAGATTCTCCTCTTTCCTCATATACTTGATAATATCAAGATAACTCAAAAATTCTTCTTTACTCAAGGAACTAACCGCTGCACTTTATTGTTCAGTACCTACTTTCCACTTTGTAAGGGTAAAGGAGACTCTATCGATGGAAAGCAGCTCTTCTAGGAGAAGGATACACCAAAATCAAATCACTGCTCTATGGAATAGGGTAGCGCCATAGGCTCTGTACCATGATCTTCCACTGTCTTGGGTTAGAGTCCTCTTGATGTGGATGCGCACAGACGCACTATTTTATGTTTCATTATTTCACTTCCTCACAGGACTATTTCCCTGTTGGAGCCCTGGGCTTATTGTATCCTGCTTTTATAACTAGGCTTGTGGCTTAGGTAGTAGTAGTAGTAGTAGTAGTAGTAGTAGTAGTAGTAGTAGTAGTAGTAGTAGTAGTAGTAGTAGTAATTATGATAATAGCTAAATTCGGATTAATATTGATCTAGGGAATCCAAAGACAGATATTGATATACTGATATCACATTATATCTCAAAGAAAATTATAAATTTTCCACCAAATTCAATGGAAAAATATATTCATACATCAGTAAATTATATGGAAAACATTTATATCCACGTAAAAATCCATGAATAAATATTTATATCCAAGGAAAGTCCACTGAAAATTATTTATATCCCAGTAAATATATGAAAAAATACTTATATTACAGTAAATTATGTGGAAAAATATTCATATTCCAGTACATTTTATGGAAAACTACTTATTACCCACTAAATTCGATGGAAAAATATTTATATTCCAATTAATTTTATGGAAACATTCAGATTCTAGAAAATTCTATAAAAAAAATGCTTTTATCCCAGTCAATTCCATGGGAAATTGTTCATATCTATAAGTTCTATGGAAAAATACTTATATCCCATTAAATTCCATCTTAATTTCTATATCCAAGTGAATTCTATGGGCAAATATTTGCATCCCAGTAAATTATATGGAAAAATACTTATATCCCACTAAATACCCTCCTAAAATATTTATATACCAGTATAATCTCCGACAAAAATACTTTTATCCCAGTAGATTCTATTTTAAAAATATTCATATCCCGTAAATTCTATGGAAAATACTTATATCCCAGTAAATTACATGAACTACTATTTATTTACCAGTAGATTCAATGGAGAAATATTTATATAGTTGTAAATTGCAAGGAAAAATAATTCTATGAAAAAAATACTTATATCCCATTAATTCTATTGACTAATATTTATATCCCAGTAATTCCATGGAAAATTATTTACAATACTATAAATTGCAAGGAAAAATAATCATATCCAACTAAATTCTATGAAAAAATACTTGTATCCCAGTAGATTCCATCCAAAAAATATCTATTTCCGAGTAAATTCTTTGGAAAAATACTTATATCTAAGTAAA
>NC_090757.1:52816730-52834230 GCF_036898095.1 Palaemon carinicauda | reverse complement strand
GGCCTCCTGCTTCTCCAAATAAGCACGTCTACAATCATCACTGAACCATGATTTGTCCTTCACTTGGTACCGTAGTACACAGGAAGGTATACGCCTATCAATTAGGTTGACTAGATTCTCATTCAAAGGGACTACAGGATCAACACTGCTATACAAATTTGACCAATTCAAGCCCAAAAGATCATGCAAAATCCCATTCCGATCTTACACGAGTAAGATACATCAGGAACAGGCTGCTCAGTCTTCACTACTAATGAAATCAAGGCATGATCACATGTCGCAACTGGAGAACCAGCCCACAAAAATGAGAGATGGACCTGTTATAACAGAGGGTGAAGAAACGCTTTAGTGAGGTAATGAATAGGAGATACGAAGGAAATAATTTGATTAGTATACCTAAAGCTGATGGAGAAATCTATGTACCCATGAATGAATTCAGTGTGTTTGAAGTCGAAGCTATCCTAAAAAAACTAAGATGGAAAGACCTTGGAAACGTTAGAATAACTGCTGAGATAATATTGGCTGAAAATGTAGTGACTCCCAGAATACTTACAAGAATTTTTTGTACAATGTGGCATAAAGAAGCAAAACCTGATGCATGGGAGCTAGGAGTGTTGGTGAAAATGGCAAAAAAAAGGGGATCTGACTGACTGCAATAATTACAGAGGCATCAATCTTACATCAGTTGTCATGCAAATATATATCATGCTTATTCTAAAGAGGCCAAAGGGAAAGATTGATGAAACCGGTATTTAGAAAAGGTAGAAGTTGTACTGACCAAATTTTCATTTTAAGACATGTGGTACAGCCATATGCAGCATATATAAATCCACTTTTGATGTCATTTGTGGACTATGAAAAAGCCATTGATAGTGGAGAGTCCTTTGTTATTATGGAGTTCCTTTAAAATACGTAAATTTGATAAATCAAGTCTGTTCATGAGCATACTAAGTGCAAAGTTGATGCTAATGGAGTCCTATCAAATAAATTTTCAGTGAACAGTGGAGTACTCTAAGGGAATGCATTGTCACTCATGTTGTTTATCCTCACCATGGATTTTGTAATGCTTATAACAGTTGAGGATAGTGGAGAAAGACTGGACTCGATTTGTAACAGGAAATTAGCTGACCTAGATTAGGCTGATGGTGCTGTCCTTGTTAGCAGAACATCACAGGTCATGCAAATCTTGCTGTCCAGAATGCATGTAATATCACATGAAGTTGGGCTCAAGATAAAAAGAAGAAAGAGAGTGATGATGAGAACAGAATATCCAGTGGAAGACGAAATATCTGTGGAAGGAGAAACGATTAATGAGATGAAATCATTTAAATATTTAGGAACTATGATCTCTAAAAGAGCATCTTTAGAATTTAAGTTTAATGAAAGATTGCAGAAAGCAAATCAGACAATGGCTAGGTTAAGTAAAATTCAAAAATCAAATCGCCTGAAATTACATATAAAAATCAGGCTATATATCAGTTTAGTGAGATCTGTGCTACTGTATGTTTACAAGTCGTGGTATGACAATGAAACAATGTCCAACAGATTTTGTAGATTTGAGAACAAAGCCATCAGAAGAATATTGGGAGTTAAATGGCAGGACATCTCTAGAAATGAAATTATAAGAGAGGTTACTCGAGTGCCATAATTATGAGATCATGGTGAGGAGTAGATGGAGATGGTTTGGCCATGCTCTTCGCACTCCCCAAGAGTGTGTACCAACCGTGTGTCACACGATCATACATAGTAATGGCATTTCATTTTGTGTATATGTTATGCTTGTATCTTCGCTCTCCCCTCACACTAAAAAGAACCTGAAATAACATGTATGTTTTCTCACCGTTAACTGTTAACTGATGCGGTGTTGGTTGAACAGGAAATTTCCTGTTGCATTGAACCTGATATAATGTGTCTGTTTTTCTCACCGTTCACTGTTAACCGGTGCGGTGTTGGTTGAACAGGAAATTTCCTGTTGCATTGAATTTTTCTATATAAAGGAGTGTGTTCTGTAATAAAGTTACTTAGTTGCTTTCATCCTGTCTTTGAGCCACAACCTTCTCTCGGCTCGTCACATTGGTGGCCCCAGAAGTCGACTCGCTCCTCCTGCCTCCCACTCCCCCTCGCCCCTCCGTCGTTGGTACTATGGCAAACTCTACGGAAGTTGGCACTGCGGCTGCCCCATTGAAACTTTCGTTATTCGCCAGCAGAGAGGCGTTTGCTTGGTTTCATCGCGCAGAAGTTCAGTTTTGCATCAAGGTCGTGACTCACTCAACCACCAAAGCAGATTATGTTCTCGCGTCGATAACCGAGGACACCTTCCCGGAAATATTCGACTGGCTTTGTGAACAGGGAGACACCCCAATAGCGTATGACGCCCTCAAAACATACCTTCTGCAGCAGTACTTGCCGTCGCCAGCCGCCTGTATGGCAAAGTTTTTTCAGCTCTCTCAACAACCGTTGGGGGACCAAAGGGCTTCGCTCGCCCTCAGGGAAATGATCAGAATCGCTCGCCTACAACCTGCCGCAGACGGCTCTCCTCGTGAGGTGAACGTGCTTCATACCCTTTGAATACGCCGTTTACCCGAACCTGTACGCGCTGCCATACCCGATGTCGATAGTCTACCCGTTTACCCATAAAGGATTTGATGACCAAAGACGATGCCCTTATGGACAGCCACGTCAAGACCTCCATCAACATCTCCACTCCTGACGAAGAGGACGCCTATTCAACGTCAACCGAAGCTGACATGAAT
The DNA here is from genome assembly GCF_036898095.1 of Palaemon carinicauda. Taxonomy (NCBI): domain Eukaryota; kingdom Metazoa; phylum Arthropoda; class Malacostraca; order Decapoda; family Palaemonidae; genus Palaemon; species Palaemon carinicauda. Next base: position 52,831,477 of record NC_090757.1, on the reverse strand, counting down.
GCCATAGGACATACACGCCTCCCCCGTGACGTGCCGAAGCGGCGACAAAGCCACCCACCACCCACCACTCGCTCGCGCCCCAACCAACGACTTCTTCAGCCACTTACTACCTCCCATCCGCCGCAGTTTTGCTACTACCTTAACAGATTCGGGGCAACCGTGAAGAAATGTGCCAAGGATTGTCAGTGGCCAAAAAACGTGTAAGAAGGCCATCGCTCGTGGCAGTGGCCTCCCGTGTTTCTAATCTTTTCTTTTTACATGATGCAGAAACGGGCTTGCAATTTTTGGTAGACACGGGTGCTTGTCGTTCTCTTTTGCCAAGGGAACTCTTCAGGACACGACGTAGTCTGTCTACGTCTGCCGACGTCCGCTTGGTAGCTGCCAACGGATCTGCAATACCCACCTAAGGTTACGAGAACCTCACATTATCGTTTGGAAATGGTAAATTTAATTGGAAGTTTCTCGTTGCTGACGTCACATTGCCAACCTCGGTGCAGATTTCCTCTCTCATTTCCACCTTCTGATCGATGTTGCCCAACGACGATTGGTCAACGCAGACTCGTACTTGTCAACACCTCTTCAACACGCCCCTTCTAACCTCGCTCTCCACATCAGCGCACCCACGGATGCCTACGCCCACCTCCTCACGTCGTACCCGGAAGTTTTCCGTCCAGAACTTCGCCAAACGCCCACGGCTCCTGCCAAGCACGGTATTTATCACCATATCAAGATGACGGGACCCCCAGTCTTCGCAAAATTCAGACGTCTGGCACCGGAACGATTAGCAGCCGCCAAACAGAAGTTCGCCAAAATGGAGGAAATGGGCCTTTGCCAAAAGGCTCCCTCCGTCCGTGGGGGGATTACAGGTGCCTGAACATACAAACAGAATCGGATCACTACCCCCTCCCAAACATCGCCGACGTGACCTCCTACCTGCACAAAGCGAAGGATTTCTCTACGCTCGACCTCCTGAAGGGGTATTATCAGGTGCTTATGAACCCAGAAGACATCCCTGAGACCGCCATCACCACTCCGTTTGGTACATACACCTTCAATTACGCCTGTTTTGGCTTTCGTAATGCTGGGGCCACGTTTCAACGTCTCATGGATGGCATCTTAGGGGACCTCCCCTTCTGTGTATGTTATGTGGACGACATACTTGTGTTCTCCTCAAAATAGGAACACCTCCGTCACCTGCGCATTGTGCTCGACCGCCTGCAACAAAACGGCCTTGTAGTTCGATACAACAAGTGTACCTTTGGCGCCAATGAAGTGTCGTTCTTAGGGCACCGCATCACTCCTGAAGGAGTCCATCCCCTCCCTGAGAAAGTACCAGCCGTTCAGGACTTCCCCGCGCCCTCGACCGTCAAAGCCCTGCAGGAATTCTTGGGCATGATCAACTATTATCACCGTTTTCTACCAGCCATAGCCGCCACTCTTGCTCCCCTCTACGCCTCCCTCAAGGGCAAGCCAAAGGACCTGAAGTGGGGTCCCTTTCAAGAAGCGGCCTTCTGCAATGTAAAGAAGGCCCTATCAACTGCTACGGCTCTCACTTTTCCTATCTCACATGCCCCTCTCCTTCTCTCCACCGATGCCAGCGACGTCACTATTGGTGCAGTACTCGAGCAGGTGGTCAACGGCTCGCCCCGCCCATTGGCCTTCTTCAGCAGAAAACTGTCCAAGGCAGAATCGGGGTATTCTACCTTCGATCCACATTGCTGGCAGTGCACTTGGCTGTCCGTCACTTTCGCCATTTCTTAGAAGGTACGCCCTTCGTCATTCGCACAGACCACATGCCTCTGGTGCACTCCTTCACTCGACAGTCTGACGCCTGGTCCCCCCGTCAATGCCAACACCTCTCCGCCGTAGCTGAATACAATTCCACCCTTCAATACATCCCTGGGAAAATTAACCCCGTTGCCGATGCCATGTCAAGAAACACGTTGGCTGCCGTTCAACTAGGATTAGATTACAATGCCTTGGCTGAAGCCCAATGACAGGATCCAGAGTATCAAGCATGTAGGAAGACTTCCCCCTCGAAGACTCCAACACCACCCTCCTCTGTGACGTCAGTACTGGTAGACCGCGACCTTGGATTCCTGCTCCCATGCACCGGCAGGTGTTTGATTTCATTGACGGCCTTTCACACACATCCCTTATGCCATTCTACTACACAGCTGCTGAAGACGAAGTTCATTTGGCACAGCAATTCTAAGGATGCTAAGGATTGGGTCCGCGCCTGTACTTTTTGCCTTTCCTCAATCTCAGCGTCGATTCGCACACATTAACATCGACGTTGTAGGCCCCCTACCCACATCACAAGGACATCGTTACCTGTTTACCGTCGTCGACCGCTCCACTCGTTGGCCTGAACCCATTCACATGGAAACTGCAACGTCCGCCTCATGTACATCTGCCTTACTCTCAGGATGGATTGCAAAATTTGGTATCCCTGAGCATATTACTTCTGACAGGGGTACCACTTTCACTTCTCAATTGTGGACATCATTAGCGAATCTCCTTGGCATCACCCTACATCAGACAACTGCCTACAACCCCGCTGCCATTGGAATGGTTGAACGTTTTCATCGCACCCTCAAAGCAGCTTTGATGTCCCGCTGCAAGGATTCCAACTGGTTTATTCAGCTTTCCTGGGTCCTCCTGGGACTAAGGACCACTCCTAAAGATGCCTTCAACGTCTCGGCAGCTGAAATGGTGTATGGCGACCCGTTGGTCGTCCCTGCCGAATTTTTTCCTCCTACAACCTCCTCCGATGATCTCCAGCGCATACGTCACGTCATGGGAAAATTTACTCCATACCGCCAGACTTACAAGCCCTCAGCGAAGCATCACATACCGACAGACTTGCACTCTGCAACGCACGTCTTCCTGCGCAACGACACTACCAAGCCACCGCTAACGCTCCCTTACACAGGCCCTTTCCTTGTGATCCGACGCAGTCCGAAAGCATTCCTACTAAACATTCGCGGCAAAGAAGACTGGGTCCCCATTGATCGTCTAAAACCTGCTTATCTCCTGCCAGATGACCCACCTACAGTTCGCCTCTCTAGATCAGGGAGCCCTATTTAACATGCACAGTATGTCATTTTTAGAGGGGGAGCCATGTACCAACCGTGTGTCACACGATCGCACGTAGTAACGACATTTCAATTTGTGTATATATTATGCTTGTATCCTCGCTCTTCCCTCGCACTAAAAAGAACCTGAAAAAACATGTATGTTTTTCTCACAGTTAACTGTTAACCGATGCGGTGTCGGTTGAACAGGAAATTTCCTGTTGCATTTAACCCGAAATAATGTGTCTGTTTTTCTCACCGTTAACTGTTAACTGGTGCGGTGTCGGTTGAACAGGAAATTTCCTGTTGCATAGAGTTTTTGTATACAAAGGAGAGTGCTCTGTAATGAAGTTACTCAACTGCTTTCATCCTGTCTTTGAGTCACAACCCTCTCTCGGCTCGTCACAAGAGAATATTGCACCAAACTTTCAGCTGGGCTCCACAAGGCACTACAAGAGTTGGAAAACCTAGGCCTATACGGCTGCGGACTATGAAGCGTGAAGTGGAAGGTGATGAATGGACGAGTATTGGCTTAGAAGATCAAGATATGGACGACTGGCGAAATCTAACAGAGGCCCTTTGTGTCAATACACGTGGGACGAGATGATGATGATGAATTGATGTTTTAATAATAGTAATAACAACAACAACAATAATAATAATAATAATAATAATAATGAAATTTAGTTGTACAATCCAAAAAGATCAAGAGACAAAATAAAGAATTTATAATCTCTATTCTCATATTATTCTCTCCTCTATTTCTTTGTAAATAACATGCGGATGGGAAGAAAAACTCTCTTAGTCGTATTATGTAGATCCATACTAGCCCCCGTGTGGACGGATTATGAAAGCCTACCCTCTCAAATTAGATTGTATTTATGAATTTTGGCTACAAAAGGGTGCTGGGGTCTGGAAAGTTATTCAGCACACCCCAGATATACAGTATGAGGTACAATTCAGAAGAGGTTCGACAGCAAAAGTGGAAGGGGGTGAATATATTTCGTTGGGACAGGAATAACATTTATTATTACTTGTCAAATCGATTCTATTTATGGGGAATTTGTTGTCTATCTTGGTCTGAAATAAGATAATATGACGCTGGCTTTATGATTTAAGAGACATTATTTGGTATTACCTTGCCAGGAATGAAGTCGGTTGGGAAGCAAACATAATACTGAAACTTCAAAAGTTCAAAGTAGGAGCAAATGTTTTTATGTTGACCAGGCTGACATGAGTCTTTTTATTGTTTATATATGACATATCTGTTTTTGACATTGTTAATAGTTTATATAGGACATACCTGTTCTGACGCTTTTACTGTTTTTAGAATATATTGTTAATTTACTCTCATGATTTATTTATTTCCTTATTTCCTTTCCTCACTGGGCTATTTTTCCCTGTTGGAGCTCTTGGGCTTATAACATCTTGCTTTTCCAACTAGGGTTGTAGCTTGGCTGGTAATAATAATAATAATAATAATAATAATAATAATGAGGGGGGTTGCGGAGGGCATAGCCCACCCCCGTAGGTGAGTGGGTAAGGACATGCCTCTTAGGTTAGGTTAGGTAAGGAGCCTCAGGTTAGGTAGTGTTCTTAAATTTGTTTCCTTTTTAAAGTGTGGTTCTACAGTCATAACTTTTGTAATTTTAGTCTGTCTCAACGAATTACAATGGCTTTGATGAAAGAAATTAAACGAGAACGGAGGTCAAAGTAGAAGGTTATAAAGCAAAAGCAGCCAATGGCCGAAGAAACTTTGCAAAGACACAAAGCGCTATTAATCAACCTTTTTTTCACCAGCGACACACAAAAGATTTCATAAGAATATCACGGCACACTTGGCAATATTTAGATTGTATACATTTAGATAATTATTAGATTGAACTAAAGACTTGAATATAACACTTATAAATATGAATTGACTTTGTTCCAGGGTTTGTATTCAGTCAATTATAGTTTTTTAGTGCGAGCCCTGTACGTAATTTTTTTTTTCCTTCCTTTTTTTTTTGCTACTTCAACATTTGGTCGAATGTGCGAAAAGTAAACGACCATACCTTCTTCAGTTGATCGTAGTCCTTCTCGCTTCTTAGTTTTGATGTTATTTGGGGCTGAGAATCCTATTTCACAAAGATAAGTAGAGAATTGTAACAGAATTGATAAACGTTTTTAGCTAGTGTAAGATATTCCTTTTTGTAAAAATCCAAAATGCGCCAATTGGTGATATCAAATGTTTTATTTCAAGCCTTTGATCACTTTAAATTGTGGTAATTTCTTCTTTACTAATATTATTACAATATTAGAGGAAACATTGATAAAGGAATTTCGAATCCAATTATACTTTTTTATGCTTAGTGATGGAAAATAATTGTTGACGTTTACATCAAGCTCCGTCAGATAGGTAACAACAATACAGATAATTTTTCTATTGCAAAAGTGGTACGCATAGAAGGAAACATCAAAATTACCAGTTTTTTCACTATTTCTATAAAAAAAAATATATTTTTTTGTGCAACCAACTTATCTCTTTAAGTGATAATATTTCCTTGCGTAATTTGTGAACACAAGATAAAACTTTACCTTTCGACTGCTATCGAAATTTGTTATCCATTCGTAACGTAATATGCTGGGTGTTTATTTCTTTGCATGGCTTCACAGGGATACTTTTATATAATTGACAAATTTATTTCCTGCTGTAACGCTTGTTTTGAATCTTCTTGCGATGTTTTAAAGCAAGAACTTCTCTTTGTAAAAAGGCAAGGGGTACAAAAAAGATCTGGGTTCTCTTTCCCTATGAAGGATACAAATACCGCCACAAGTTTTCCAAGTTGGATGGACTTCTTCAATATAGTCCGTCATATCATACTAGAACTAACAATCTCTACAGCCACTAATTCACCCATCGGCTGCAGTTATGCTACTACCATTCCAGATTCGGGGTTGCTGCAAAGAATTGTGCGAATGGCTATTAATGTGCAAAATAATTGTAAGTAGGCCATCGCCTGTGATGTGAGCTCCCCAATCACTAATCTTTTCTTTTTGCATGATGCAGGTACAGGCGTGTGGTTTTAGGTAGACTCTTCTGCTTGCCGTTCTCTTCTACAAAGGCCACTTTCCAGGACATGAGGTAGTCGTTCTAAGCCTGCTGACGTCTGCCTTGTAGCTGTCAACGGATATGCGATCCCCACCCATGGTTACAAGACACTCACACTATCATTTTGGGATTGCCAAATACTATTATAAGATTCTCATTACTGACATCACATTGCCAATCCTTGATGTGGATATCCTCTCACATTTCCACCTCCTGGCTGATGATGCTCATCGACAGTTAGTCAACCCAGACTCCTATTCGTCAACACCTCTTCAACCCCCCACTCTAACTTCGCTCCACAACAATGCGCCCATGGATGACTACGCTTACGTCCTCATGTTGTACCAGGAAGTCTTCTGTCCAGAACTTCACCAAACACCAATGGTTTCCACCAAGCAAGGTATCAAGTATTCCGTCAAGACAACGAGCCCCTATTTTTGCCAGATTCAGGCGTCTGGCACCAGATCGTTCAGCTGCAACTGAACGAATGTTCACCAAAATGGAAGAAATGGGCCTTTGACAAAAAGCCTCAACGCAAAATCGTCCCCCCTATGCATCATTCTGCAGAAGGATGGCTCTCTGCACGCTTGTACTAATTACAGGCCTCTGAACATACAGATGGAACTGGATCACCAACCCCCAACCCTCCCCCCCCCCAACATTGCTAACGTTATCTTCTACTTGCCCACCGCCAGGGCGTTCTCAACTCTCGACCTCGTGAAGGGGTATTATCAGGTACCCGTGAACCCAGAGGACATCCCGAAAACTGCCATCATCATCCCCTTGGGATTTACACATTTAACTACAGTACTCCTCTTTTGACCTTCGTAATGCTGGGGCCACTTTTTAAAGATTCATGGATGGCATCTTAGGAGTCCTCCCTTTCAGTGTATGTTATGTGGATGACATACTTGTGTTGCATTCCTCCAAAAAAAAATACCTCCATCACCTACACATCATTCTCGACTGCCTGCAACAGAAAACCCTTGTAGTCCGGTATGACTAAGGGCATTGCATTACTCCTGAAGGCGTCCACCTCCTCCCTGATAAGGTATCAGCCATTCAGAACCTTCCCACGCCCTCGACTGCCAAAGCACTACAAGAATAGTTGGGTATGATAAAGTATTATCACTGGTTCTTGCCAGCCATCGCCGCCACTCTTTCCCCCATCTTTGCATCCCCAAAGGGTAAGCCAAAACACCTGAAGTGGGGTTCCTTTCAGGGAGTGGCCTTTTGAACTCAAAGAATGCCCTATCAACTGCTGCTGCTCTCTTCTTTTCCATGCCACATCCAGCTCTCCTTCTTGCTATCAATACCAGTAACGTTGTTATTGGTGCAGTACTCGAGAAAGTGATCATTGTCTGACCCCCTCCCCATTGGCCCTCTTCAACAGAAAACTGTCCAAGGCAGAAGGTGGCTACTCTAAATTAGACCGCAAATTGCTGGCGGTGCATATGGCTGGACTTTACTTTCGACATTTCTTAGAGGGTACGCCCTTAGTCATTTGCACGGACCACATGCCCCTGGTGCACGCCTTCACTTGACAGTCGAACGCCTCATCTATCCGTTAACACTAACACCTCTCCGCTATGGCTGAATACAACTATCCCCTTCAACACAGCCCTGGGAAATGAATCCCATTATAGATGCCCTCGCAAGAAACACACTGGCCGCCAATCACCTGGGATTGAATTATAATGCCTTGGCAGAAGCCCAACGAAGAGATCTTGATTACCAAGCATGCAGGACATTCTGCACATCCCTCCACTGGGAAAACGTCGTCCTTGACGATTTCAACACCACCCTCCTCTGTAATGTCAGAACTGGCAGGCCACAACCGTGGATACCTGGCTCCCTTCGCCGACAGGTGTTGATTTCATCCATGGCATCTCACATCCCTCAAGCCAATCTACTGCACAGCTACTGAAAATGAAGTCTCTTTGGCATGGCATTACTAAGGATGTAAGGATTGGGTTCACGCCTGTACTTCATGTCAAATTTCTAAAGTAAATCAACACGCAGATTTAAGAGAGGCCTGCTTTCCTCAATCTTAGCGTCAATTTGCCCACATTCACGTCACTGTGGTAGTTACGCTACCCACTTCACAAAAACACTGGTATCTGTTTACCATCATTAACCACTCCAACGTCCACCTCATATACATCCACCTTACTCTCCGGGTGGTTAGTGAGATTTGGTATCCCTGAGCATATCTTAGCCATAAATGAATCTTGTTGTAAGGGGATTGGTAAAGAAATATTAGACCAAGGCAATATATATTCTACTTAGGGAAAACAGAAACAGATGGAGGTAGAAGAGAAGGGGTAGGAAAAATGATGACACCAAGAGCAGAAAAGGCATTAACCAAGTAGAGAGCTGTAAATAGTAGATTATTGGTTGCAAAGTTTAAATCAAAGCAGTAAAATATGAGTATTAAAGTTTACTATGCACCAACAAATGACTCCCCTAAAGAAAGGAAAGATGAATACTACGAAGAACAGCAAAGTGTAATACATGAGATCCCGGAGAGAGATATGAAAATTGTGATGGTGACTTCAATGATAAAGTTGGAAGGAATAACAGAGGTATAGAGAATGTAATGGTTGTTGGCGAAGTTGTTAATGAAAATGGGATACATTTTATAAGTTTTTGTTCAACAAACAATCTTGTTAATGGAGGTACTGTTTTTCAGCACAAGGACATCCACAAATACACAGACTTTACCATGTGGAAATTACAAAAATCAAATTGATCACATTGCCATTAATAAAGCGAGAAGGAGGACTCTCAGAAATGTAAAAAGATATAGAGGTGCAGATATTGGTAGTGATCACCAGCTCCTAGTTACCGTATTGAAATTAAAACTGGAAGCACCCAACAAAAAAGTAGATAGAGTACCTAGATTTGATACATCAAAACTTCTAGAAGATGAGCATAGAAAAACCTTTGCAAATGAAAGTAGGAATCGATTTTCAGTCTTAGAGACTTTAAAAGACGAAGAGCAGAAATTTAATGAAGAATCGTGTAATATTAAGAACATATGCCTATATCAGTCAGTAGGGAGTAAAGTTTTGGGAAATGCAGTTACAAGGAGAAAACTATGGATATCAAATGACACTTGGGATGTTATATAAAGACGACAAACACAGATGTTCACTGTTGAAAGTTTTCGTGGAAGTGATGATAATTACAAGGTACAGCATGTTGAATATTCCAGTATTGATAGTGAAGTTAAAAGAACAAGAAATGACTGGAGAGAATATTTAGACAGTAAAACAGATGAGGCTGACAAAGCTATGAATTCAGGAAGTGGCTATGGTGCAAGAATTGCTCATAGAATTATTAAGGAAATCTCTCCTAGGGCAAAGAAGATGAAGCATATGCCCATCAAAAAGAGAGGTGGATTTGTTATAACAACAGAAGATGAAGAAACCCAATGTTGGATTGAACACTTTAGTGAGGTCATGAATAGGAGATATGAAGGGAATAATTTGACTGATAAACCTAAAGCTGAGGAAGACTTGATGTGCCTATGAATGAATTCACTGGGTTTGAAGTTCAAACTATTATTAAAAAACTCAAAAAACTCAATACGATGGAATAACTGCTGAGATGATATTGACTGAAAAAAAGTACCTCCAAGAATACTTCAAGATTATTTTGTAGAATGTGGCGTAAAGAGGCAAAACCTGATAAAGGGGAGCTAGGAGTGTTGGCCAAAAAAAAAAAAAAAAAAAAAAAAAAACAGATCTGACTGATTGCAATCATTACAGAAACATCACACTTATGTCAGTTGTCACTAAAACATAGTATGCTCATTTTAAGGAGACTAGAGAGAAAGATTGACGAAAAGCTGAGAGATGAACAAACACGATTTAGAAAAGGTAGAAGTTGTACTGACCAAATTTTCATTTTAAGACATGTGGTACAGCAATGCAAAGAATATAGAAATCCACTGTTGATGGCATTTGTGGACTATGAAAAAGCCTTTGATAGTGTTCACCGACCAATTTTGTAGAGAGTCCTGTATCATTATGGAGTTCCTCTTAAATATGTAAATTTGATTAAGTCTGTTCATGAGTATATCAAGTGCAAAATTAATGTTAGTGAAGTCCTATCAAATAACTTTCCAGTGAACAGCGGAGTACTCTAAGGGAATATGTTGTCACCTATGTTATTTATCCTCCTCATGGATCTTATAATGCATAGAAATATTGGGGATGGTGGAGAAGGATTAGACTGGATTGGTAACAGGAAATTAGCTGACCTAGAGTATGCTGATGATGCTGTCCTTATTAGCAAAACACCACAGGACGTGCAAAGCTTGCTTACCGGAATGCATGAAATATCACATAATGTTGGAGATCACGAGAATGGAATATGCAATGAAAAAAGAAATATCATTGGAAGGAGAAGTGATTAATGAGGTGGAATCATTTAAATATTTAGCAACTATGATCTCTAATACAAGATCATTAGAATTTGAGTTTAATGAAAGATTGAAAAAAATAAAATCAGACAATGGCTAGATTATGTAAAACTTTGAAATCAAATCACCTGAAATTACATATAAAAATCAGGCTATATATCAACTTAATGAGATCGGTGCTACTGTATGGACAAAAGTCATGGTATGACAGTGAAACAATATCCAACAGATTTTGTAGATTTGAGAACAAAGCCCTCGGATGAATATCGAGTGTTAAATGACAGGACAGGATTAGATATAAAACTATAAGAGATTACTCGAGTACTATATGTGCATGAGAGCATAGTGAGGGGTAGATGGAGTTGGTTTGGGCATACTCTTCGCACTACTCAAGAGAGATTTGGTCACCAAATTTTCAACTGGGCTTCATAATACACTAGAAAAGTTGGAAGACCCAGTCCCACATGGCTGATGACTATGTAGTGTGAAGTAAGAAATGATGAATGGAGAATTATTGATTTGAAAGAACATAGATACAGATGGCTAGTGAAATCTATCTGAGGCGCTTTGAGTCAATAAGCGTAAGAGGAAATAGTGATGATGATGATGAGCATATTAATTCTGACGAAGGTACCACTTTCACCTCTCAATTTTGGACATCATTAGCCAATCTCCTCTGCATCCCCCTACATCAGACAACCCACCTACAACCATGCATGATTATTGAATGGTTGAACGTATTCATCACACCCTCAAAGAAGCTTTGATATCCCTCTGCAATGACACCAACTGACTTACTCAGCTTCCCTGGTTCCTCCTAGGACTTAGGACCACTCAAAAAGATGCCCTGGATGTCTCGGCAGCTGAAATCGTATATAGCAACCTGTTGGTGTTCCTTGCCTAATTTCTTCCGTCTGCAACTTCTTCCGACAATCTCCAGCGCCTACGTCACGTTGTGGGGAAACTTATTGCATACCGACTGACTTACAAGGCCCCCAGCAAAGCAACACACACTGAAAGATTTGGGCACGGCAACGCACATTTTTCTGCACACCAACACTAGCAAGCTACCGCTAACTCCCCCTTACACGGGCCCTATCTTTGTAATCTGGTGCACACCGAAGGCTTTCTTACCTAACATTCGTGGCAAAGACCTGCGTATCTCCTGCAAGATGACCCGTCTAGAGCAGTTCACCCTATTTCACATGTATGTCTCTTTTAAGGGGAGAGCCATGTACCACACGTGTTTCATACACGTTCGTACGCTGTAACGATATTGCTTGTTTTCTAATCTCTCAGTCTCCTCCATATTGTTCATAGAAACCTGTTTAAGCTTGCTATAGCATGTTTTATATTATCTAAATTTTATGTTATTCTTGCTCACAAGTGGCTTTATAAAATCTCGTTACCTTGTTAAATAAACATCACTTGCTTTCATCTCGACTCTTCGTTAATACCCAACAACCACCTTGCACAGCTAATACAAAAATATAATACTCATGTATTTTCTGGACTTTTTTTTCCAAGATTTTCAGATTTATCTAAAATTCTCCCACGTATGTTATCGCTTGATAATAGGATTTTGATCATTTTCTTTTCAGTTTTTCCTCAAACACGGACTTAACTAGCCGTTTGCAAGCGTAGAGTATGACTTATTCAGCAAGAAATAGAGATTTAGATTTTACTGCTATTTTTTCTGCAACCTCAATTATAACAAGCTTTGACAGCTGAACTAATTGTCGTTGAAAATAAAGGAGATCTTTACCTTTCAGATGCAATAGCTTAAAAGTGAAATGTCTTTATAACTCACTTGCAACAATGGATTCATTTGCCATTTGTTTTCGGTGCTGACATTTGTTTTCACTGTTGATCAGCATCTTCAGACAAAGAAAATTCGGTGTCCCATCACAATGTTACTCGGCACACTTTAGACTAGACTCGTGGCACACCAGTGTGCCGCGGCACAACGGTTGAGAATCACAGCACTAAAGTAATGCCGACAGTGCACCGCAAGAGGTGCAGTGACGCCACTACCCAATTACGGAACTAGTCTCGCACAAAGACGAACAGTCCCGTAAATCGGCCACTATCTTTTTCTAGCCTCCGTCAATCCTTGGATAGAACTGACCCTTTTTTTTCTTTTTTCTTTTTTTTTTTTTTTTTTTTTTTGCGCACCGTTAAATATTACACGCACAAAAATACATTATCCATAGATGCCTTTGAAAGACCCTGTAAATAATATCTATATTTACCGGAGCTAAATTTTCGTTATGTTTTCATAACTAATAAATGAAAATGTCTTATCAAGTCTAATTTACCAAATGGTCAAGATTAGTATATGAAACAACCGTCTTATTTACGTATATCAACACACATCAAGTTCGACCAAATGTAAGCAAGTATAACAATAAATATATATAAAGCTTTATACGAAATAAGAAATACCAAAATAATACACACATATGCATCTGGTTGTTAGCGTAGTATAACAACGTTAATACAACAAAATGCAGCCATGTCTAGTCCACTGCAGTACAAACGCCTCAGAAATGTTCTTATTCATGTATGGGGTTTGGCCAGTTCACATAACCACGCTGGCCAACAGCGGATTAATGATGGTGGGAGACTTTTGTCTGATCGTTCACAGCGAACCAACCTAGTATGGGTGTCCCTGACTAGTACAGCTTTGCTGATCATGGCTATACACAAATCCTTTTACCACGTTATGGTATCCAAACTCCGAAAGGAAACGAAACAGACAGATTAAAAGAAAAAGTATTTTTTTATCTTAAAAAGTTCAAATGAGGAAAACTGCGGAAAATGGAAATTATAAAGGATATATTGCAATGTTGCCAACCTTAACCCCTCTCACCGATGGAATGGCGTTCTACTGGACCAGGGAGGAATTGCCCAAGTGGATGCATTTTTTTTCTGAATAACATACATCTGGCATTTCAAAAGCTATGTAAAGGGGATTTATACTTCTCTTATATCATCACTAAAAATACTAATTCAAACCTAGAGTTGTGATAGACTATGGGAATTCCCCTCCCTAGCGTTCTGCGGGACTGGTGTTCGAGTCAAGCTCAAGCTCGAAAGTTTCGTGTAGCGTCTCAACCTCACCAACTTTGTGAGCTAGGCTTACTTGCTGAGTCATCAGCAGCCATTGCCTTGCTCTCCCTTGTCACAGCTTGGGTGAAGAGGGGGCTTGGGAACTAATCATATGGATATAAGGGCATTGTCACTGTCCCTTGTCTTTGACATTCATGATCGACCTTTAAACAAATACAATATAGAAAATAAGTTCCCAATTCAAAGAAAGATATCAGAGCATTCGTATCACATTCCATTTGACAATATATAGAAAACAAGTTTCCAAATAAAAAATAAAAAAGATGACTCATGTCCCATTCCAAAATGTATGCATAAGAAATGTATGAAAAAAAAAAAGTGTTTCTAAATTCAAAAGTTGAATTCCAATCCAATATACATACATAAAATGTATGGAAAAAAATAAAATGTCTAAATTCCAAAGGGAAAACTCCATAAAGTTGAATTCCCTAACCCCTCCCTCTACGTTGACAGGAACATTTCGCTTCAATTCAAAGAGACCGGACAAGCGTTTATAGTTCGGTGAACTGGTAGAAGCGTTCGACTTTGGAATCGAGAAGTCAGCAATCCGGCAGGGAGGAATTTCCAAAGCTTATTCGCCTCTGCCTTAAAGCCACTGAATGGTGGTCTATTTGAGGAGTGCTTTTGGAATATCATCCCGAGACAACTGTGGATGCTTGTGCTGTTCATGTATTCAGGACATGCATTACGCGATGGCCCTAATTTGACTTGGCATTTTACGAAGGATATTAAGGACACGTACATAATATCTGGTTATATATAGATATAATAATAATATTATATGTATGTATAATATACATACAGGTATATATATAAATATATATATAAATGTATATATCTATATATATATACACATATAGTGTGTATGTGTAAGTATGTAGGCATTTGTTTTATATATATATATATATATATATATATATATATATATATATATATATATACGTATAAATACATATATTTATATGCATATATATACATATATCCATATGTAAATATATATATATATATATATATATAT
>NC_090757.1:52799230-52806730 GCF_036898095.1 Palaemon carinicauda | reverse complement strand
TTTTATCACCTCGCTAGCCACTGCGTGTTGGTGAGGGTGTCAGAATTTAGTCTGATCCCTCACAGCAAACCAACCTAGTATGGATGGCCCTGACTCTATTCTATACGGACTCTCATGGCGAGATGGGCGGGGCATGAGCTGTGACCGGTACTGCCGAAAAGTAATTCCCCCTACCGTTGTATGGTATATGAAAGCACCGGAAATAAACGGATTTTGAGCGAAGCGAAAAATCTATTTTTGGGTGAGATGGCCATGTCGTCCTGATGGAAGTTCCTATAGGGTAGCTTCCTAGGGTATATTACAACTACGGCGATATTCCCAGAGAATTTACCTTAAGGTACAAGAATTCTAACTCCTGGAGCGAATATCCCTCGTGAAAGGGATATCGCGACATATCAGAGGACGTATTCTTGACACGCCACATGGCAATCTGCACCCCGAACAGAGATTACGTATCGCAGGGGGCAATTGGCAAGAAACGAATTCGGGAAACAAAAAGGGGGAGCCGCTCCCAAGGCTCCCTATCTCCCGTTTCGTAAGCGTGCCTGGCGCCAATCCTGGCGCCATCTGTATTCCTTGTAGCGTACACGAGGTGCTACAGATACTGTATGTAGGGAGGGGTCCTACAGCCCTTTCTTAGAAAGGCAAGGGTGGGTCCATCAGGACGACATGGCCATCTCACCCAAAAATAGATTTTTCGCTTCGCTCAAAATCCGTTTTTTGGGATCAAGCCATGTCGTCCTGATGGAAGTATACCAGAGCATCACTGTATCTGTGGATTCTCAGAACGTGCCGTACTCCCCGGAGGTAATTTTTCCCGGTCGACTAGACCTAGAGACCTAAGATGTTACCGTTATACATCTTTTCAACTAACTATAAACCATGTTAGAGCTTCCTGCCCCCTACAGGGAAGAGTCCTACTAGACTCTGGAAAAGTCTCAAAGAGTACATATACCTATGTATGAATACCAGGCAAGCTAATATAGTGGTCTCACCCTATATTAAGTAAAGCATAGTTTGTAAAGAACCACTGCGTCAATATGAAATATCGACCAGTTCTCCGCACAATACTTGTATTGGACAAAGGTTTATATCCGTATAGGAGGAAAACCAATGCAACATAGCTTGCATAAAGGAACAATTCTATTAGAATTATCCCAGATAAGGTACATAGAATGAATGCTCAATTATACCAATAAATTGACACAGGTGAAGGAGACGCAAAGTTCTCAAGAACCAGTTTATTGACAGGCAATAAATAGACAGGTTAACCACAATTATATATATATATATATATATATATATATATATATATATATATATATATATATATAAGAAGAGGATAACCCAAAACTTTAAGCATAAGTATGATAGTAAACAGAACTTGTTTGTCTGAAAGGAAAAACATTAAATGCCACTTTTAAGATACCGAGGTATCAAAGTCATAAAAGTCTGTATTACAAATCAATGACATTAGCGTTAGAAACGCTCGGCACACATGTCTGCACTTATGCTAGGTTCACCTTTGGAAATGGAACAGTCTACATGGGCAACACAGTGCCCTCACTTAGTTTGTAGTACAGTATGTAACTACACACTCACCCTGGAATTAATCGTCCCAATTAAAACCACTGTTCCTCGCAGAGTTAAACAGTAGGGTTAACAACGCGACCCACTGCTACGACAGATCTCTTTAGTTCCTCTACTTGCTTCGCATAGTGGCGAAAGAACACTCTGGAAGACTTCCAGCCAGTGTATGAACGGAGATGCTCAAAATCCATACAATTAAAGAAATTTAAGGATGAGGCAACTTTCCTCGGATCGTGACCTGCGGGTGTACTGTCAGGATCCGCTCTGCGAATAAAATATGTGATTTTCGCTCTGAATTGATTCAGAGATAAATTTGAGCCTGATGTTTCTCCCCTGAATAGTTGACCACCCTTGAAGTCTGAAGTTCTATGAAGATAGACCTTTAGGCATTCTACTGGACATAGAGATGCATCTTCTTTCAGAGGGCAGATTCTCCAGGGACCCCACCTGTTGGTGGGTAACTCATTCTTGGCGAGAAACGTAGGATCCGGAAACAGGTTCAGTTCTCCCCCATCCAGGAACTGAACACGACCTGCCTCTCTCGAGAGGGCTACAATCTCACTAACCCTGGCCCCGGACGCGAGTGCAAATAGGAAAATAACTTTTTGTGTCAAATCCTTTAACGCACACTCTTCATTGCTCAACAGAGAAGCGAAATGAAGAACTTTGTCTAAAGACCATGAAATGGGCTTTGGAGGTGCTGAAGGTCTGAGCCTAGCGCAGGCTTTCGGGACTTTATTAAAGATCTCGTTACCTAGGTCGACCTGGAAGGCATATAGAATGGGTCTTGTCAAAGCAGACTTACATGCTGAAATCGTGTTTGCTGCCAATCCTTGACCATGGAGGTGGATGAAGAAAGATAAGCAGAAGTCTGTCGAGATCTCCTGCGGATTCTTCGCCTTGACAAAGGCCACCCATTTTCTCCAAGATGACTCATATTGCCTTCTAGTAGATTTGCACTTATATTCCTCTAGGAAGTCTATGCTGGCTTTCGAAATCCCGAAACGCTTTCTCACCACTAGGGAGAGAAAATCATGAGCGGCAGGGTCCGGGTTTTCTGTAATGAAGCGCAGACAGTCGACTTCTGGACTCGCTGGGTCAGAACTGGATCTGGTAGCGGTACAAACTTCAGCTGTAGTTCCAATGCCAGGGGGAACCACACGCTGTTCGGCCACTTGTGGGCCACTATTGCCGCTACCCCCTTGAAGGATCTCAGTTTGTTGAGGACCCTCAACAGAAGGTTGTGAGGAGGGAATAGATAAATCTTGGACCACCTGTTCCAGTCGAGGGACATTGCGTCCACTGCTTCCGCTAAGGGGTCCTCGTACGGGGACACGTACAGGGGCAACTTCTTGTTGTCTTTCGTCGCAAAGAGGTCTATCTGCAGTTCTGGGACTTGATTCAGAATGAAGGAGAATGATCCTGCGTCTAAGGACCATTCCGACTCTATCGGTGTGAACCTGGATAGAGCCTCTGCTGTCACATTGCGGACTCCTTGAAGGTGAACTGCCGACAGGTACCACTTATTCTTTTGCGCCAATCGGAAGATGGCCAACATCACCTGGTTGAGAGGTGGTGACCTCGATCCTTGTCGATTCAAGCCTCTCACAACTACCTCGCTGTCCATCACCAACCTTATGTGGATCGAGTGACGCGGGGAGACTTTCTTTAAGGTAAGGAGCACTGCCATAGCTTCTAGAAAGTTTATGTGAAAGGTCTTGAATAGCTTGGACCAAGTCCCCTGGACTTTTTTCCGATGAGAGTGACCTCCCCATCCCTCCTTCGAGGCGTCTGAGTGAATCGTCACCGACGGGGGAGGTGGCTGAAGAAGAACCGACTTCTTTAGATGTCTGGCTTGGGACCAAGGCCTGAGAAGAGTACTAAGCCGAAGCGGAACTGGTCTTCTCAGATCTCTTCGCGCGTTTGATGCATAACTTCTCCAAACTCCGGTTGCATCCTTTAGCTGTGCTCTTAGCACTGGGTCTGTCACCGAAGCAAACTGGAGAGAGCCCAGTACCCTCTCCTGTCCGCGTCTTGATATCCTTTCGGAATCTAGAAGTCTCTTGACAGAACCCGCTATCTCCTTCCTTTTCTTCGCCGGGATGGAGAAACGGTGTGACAAAAGGTCCCAGTGAATTCCAAGCCACTGGAACTTTTGAGATGGAGAAAGTCGAGACTTTTTTCTGTTGATCTTGAAGCCTAGGTACTCTAGGAACTGGATCACTTGACTGGAAGCTTGCAAGCATTCTGTCTCGGATGCTGCCCACACCAACCAGTCGTCCAGGTAGGCTACTACCTGAATTCCCTTTAGGCGTAATTGTTTGAGAGCTACCTCGCAAGCTTCGTAAAAATCCTTGGGGCTATGTTTAGCCCGAATGGCATGGCTCTGAAGGCGTATAGTCTTCGTTGTAGCCTGAACCCTAGGTAGGGGGAGAGTCGACGGCTGATTGGAATGTGCCAATAGGCGTCTGACAAGTCTATAGAGACGGAATATGCCCTCTTGGGCAGTAAGGTCCTTATGTGTTGCAGTGTTAGCATTTTGAATTTGCAATTCACTATGAACTTGTTGAGTGGCGACAAGTCCAGAATGACTCTGAGCTTTTCCGAGTCTTTCTTGGGAACACAAAACAGCCTCCCTTGGAATTTGATGGACTTCACCTTTCGGATCACATTTTTCTCCAACAGTTCTTGAACGTACTCCTCCAGAACGGGGGTGGAGTGTTGGAAAAACCGAAGGCACGGGGGTGGAGTGCTGTACCAGCTCCAGCCCAGTCCATTCTTGAGTAGGCTGTGGGACCATGGATCGAAGGTCCACTGATCCCGAAATTTCAGAAGTCTCCCTCCTACGGGTATCATCTCACTTGGACTGCCGTCCTGAGGTCTTGCCCCCTCTTACCACGACCACCCCTGAATCCCCTTCCCCTTGAGGGGCGCCTAGACGAGCGTCTGGCTGCTCCTCTAGGCTTTGCTCGAAAGGAAGTAGACTGCCCTTCGAACGCTGGGGTGAATGCCGTGGACTGTGTCGACACGGCCTGGGGTACCCACTGAAAAGTGGTCGGGGTTTGTGCCACAATCTGGGGCAATGACAATTGCAGTTGCTGTTGCTGTCTAAAAGGCTTGGCTGGCCGAGACGGTAGCCTAGTCCTCATAGTCTTCCTCTTTGGTTGAGGACCCTCATCCGGGGAAGACTTTCTTTTGATAGCCAGGCCCCACTTCTGGAGGAGGTTTCTATTCTCCAAGGCGGCCTTATCAACAACTTCTTTGACCAAGTCGGTAGGGAAAAGGTCTTTTCCCCAAATGTTGGAGGAGATTAGTCTCCTTGGCTCGTGCCTCACCGTAGCCGAGGTGAACACGAACTCCCTACAAGCTCTCCTTGCCTTGACGAAGCCATAAAGGTCCTTCGTCACTGTGGCCAGATGAGTCTTGGCCACCACCATGAACATTTCATGGACCTTGGGGTCACTTGCCATCGTCTCAAGAGTAGTCTGAAGAGACATTGAGGCAGCCAGTCTTTCTTTTGTCTCGAACTCTCTTCGCAAAAGAAAGTCAGACAGCTTAGGGAGGTCCTCGCCGAACTGACGTCCGGCAATATCAGCCTCCAATTTTCCAACTGAGAACGTAAGATGGACGTCCTTCCAGTCTTTGTGGTCCATAGGCAGGGCCAGCGACAAGGGTTTACACTCCTCCAGGGAGGGGCAAGGCTTCGACTGCTTTTAGAACAGCCGCAAACCCTTTCTGTAAAAAGGGGAAGGCTCTAGCAGGCGAGGACACAAAGGAAGGGAGCTTCTTGCTCAATGCAGCTACCTTTGAGTTAAAGAAGCCCCTCTCTTTCATCGAGGATGAAAGTAGAGCTTGAGCCTTAGCATGGTCCATCACTATGACCTCCTTCGGCTCTGTCTCCTCCTTTGAAGCTGGTTCCTTCCTCAGCCGGACATAACAGTCCGGATATGATGCCTTGCTGGGCCAGAATTCCACCTCCTCCAGGGGAACTGAGCCCAGCTTATCCAAGATGACGATCTTTCCAGTCGTCATCGGCATGTGCTCAGCATACCTCCATGGGTTAGCATCTGAGCACAAGGGAAGGTCTTTCACATTGAGCTTTTTCTGGGGCCCATGTGATTCTGCAAGGCACTGCATCCGCAGTTCCATTGCAGCCGCCTTCTCCTGATTCTCCTTCTGCATTTGTTGGATCATTCCAACAACAGAAGAGAGGGCCTATCCCAGCTCTACTGGGAGACCGGCCGATGTTGAGGGAATAGGCTCCGGAATCTGAACCGGAGTAGCCGACACCTCGTCGACCTCTTCCTCTACAACGTCTGGGGCTTGAACTTCATCCTGGGCTTCTGCCAGGAGGTCTTCCTCCAGACGCTTGTCCATGTCAGACATCCTGTCATCTAACTGGATGTCTTGCATCGCGACCGCGACTTCAGCATCCACCTGGATCTGAACTTGGGGGATCTCCTCTTGAGGCTGGGGAATCACTGCATCAGCTGATGCCTTAGGGAAAAGATACGCCCTCATCTTCTCACTTGGAAGATAAGGGCCAGAGGTGTTCTTTTGGAAGCCCCTTAACCAGGTACGAAGCTTCTCCCTTGCTATATCCCTTGATTCCGCCGTCCTAGGGGAATCAAAGGCCTCAGTAATCAGGTTAGTGCACACAGTACATACCTGAGGGTCCCAATACCGGAGATCATCCTTGGAGACAGCGCATGCTGCGTGTCTCCTACAAAACTCATGTTCGCAGAGGTTCTTGCTGCGGACGTTGCAGAAAACACTTCCGCACTTCGGAGGGTCCTTCTGTAAAGAGAAGAAATTTCCATGAGTATCAAGTGAACTATGTATCACTGGATATGCATAGTATAGCATAACAATTCAAAAAGGAAAGACACACACTTGTGTTTCCCTCACAACCCATTGCTGCAGCCTTCCAGATAATAAAATCGAATGGTTAATCTCTTCTAGAGTAACCAATGCAAAGTTTCCAGAGGAAACAGGTGGAGCTCACACCTAAGCAATGATTTTAAAATCCTGGATAATAGACAGGAAAGAACTCACTTTCCTATCTGTAGGGCAACAGCAGAGGGCCGTGCAAGAAAACACAAAAGTGTTAGAACACACAGTGCTGTACCAAAACCCATACTCTAGTTTTCTTCTTACAGTATCTGTTATACTTAAGAATACTGGTACAGTATAGGAGGTTATGTGCCGACCGGCACACACCATAACTAGCTTTAAAGTATACTACTTAACAGCTATAAGGCGGCAGAACGCTGGTTCAAATGCATGTGCCAGCCGGCAACAGCCAATGTCGGCCGGCAATGACTGCCGGCCGGCAACTACACAAGGTAGTACCCGGCTGCCGGCCACACTCTTGGCGACTGGCAGACAAGGGCTGACATTAGCCGGCCGGCAAAGGTACAGGACCGATGCCAGCCGGCAGCAAAATAACCAGAGGACTACAACCGCCCGGCTGCCGGCCTCATAGGCCGGCAGCCGGGTCAGGTACAGCACTAGAAGAAAAACAGAATGGATGCCGGGATAAGAGTGTACACTACCTCCAAGCCCGGCAATCCGAAAGAGTGCATATAAGGAAGGGGAGAATCTAATTCAGGCTTCCTGACCAATGCCGTCTGACTCTGCAGGCAGGCATGGATGAGGGACCAAGGGAGGTCCGGGCTGCACTCAAAACAGAAGACCCTTGCCGGCCGGCAGCTCTGCCGGCCGGCAAGGGACTGAGTCAATTCCACATCCTAACCTATTCTAGGTCCAGATGTAGAATGACGTACAGTACTGTAATGGCTAGGCCATTACGGAGATAGAGGGGGAAGGGACAAAAGAGGGTCCTACCAACCTTGCTTTAGTGACGGATCACCCGCAGCCAAGAAACTCATCTTAGCCTAAGGGAGATCC
>NC_090757.1:52784230-52791730 GCF_036898095.1 Palaemon carinicauda | reverse complement strand
CTACGGAGTTTTCATCATCACAGTCTATGTCTGAGATCATAATAACAAACAGCAGTGCAGCTAATACCGTACCTTGTGGCATGCCAGATATTACCTGGGCTTCATCTGATTTCTCATCATTTGCAACCACTATCTGTTTTCTGTTTTGCAGGAATTCTTTTACCCATTTTCCTATCTTTCCCACAATATTATGCTTTCTAATTTTTTTCTCTAATATATTATGGTCTACCTTGTCAAAGGCTTTTGCAAAATTTAGATAGATCACATCTGTGTCTTTTTCATTTATCATATTTTTTTATGTTTTCATAGTGTACTATCAGTTGGGTCTGTGTACTTTTTCCAGGCACAAAACCGTGTTGAGCTATATTAAACAAATTATTTTTAACCAAATGGTTCATTATTTTCTTTTTTATTACCCTCTCATACACTTTCATAATATGTGATGTTAGACTAACAGGTCTATAATTGCTTGCCTCTAGTCTTGATCCACTTTTGAAGATAGGGGTTATATAAGCTAATTTACTGTATGTTTAACATATATCTCGCTCATATCTACACTTTGTCTTAGCAGTATTGCAAGTGGCTTCGCGATAGTGTTTGCAGTTTTTTTTAACAAAATCGCTGGAACTCCATCTGGTCCGGCTACCGATCCATTTTTAATTTCGTTTATAGCCTTGACAATATCTGCTTCATTAATATCTATATCCGTTAGATATTCAACATTTTCTTCTCTCATTTCTGTTTCATTATTCTCATTCGCAATTTTTGGCGTGAACTCACTCTTATATTTTTCTGCTAATATGTTGCATATTTCCTTTTTTTCATTCGTTAGCCGTCCTTCAATTCTTAGAGGGCCTATTTCTAATCTCCCTTTATTCATCTTTTTTGCATAGGAGTAAAGTACTTTGGAGTTTCTTTTTATATTTTGAAGTGTCCTTTCTTCTAAGTCCCTTTTTTCATTTTCTTTCGACTGTATAATCTTTTGTTCTGCATTTTCTATCTTACATTTTATTTCAATCATTTTCCACACATTTTTTTCTTTTGCAAGATTTTTCTTCCACTTTCTAATTTTCTGAAATAGATCCTTCTGTCTCTTGGTATGCACGTCTTTTGTTTATTGTTTTTTTTTTGGTACATATTTTTCAACAATTTTCTCCAGTATTTTGTACAGTATGTCCGTATTTACCTGTATATTATCACTTACAAATACATTTTTCCATTCTTTATTCAGTTCTTCGTTTATTTCTGACCATTTTATATTCTTACTGTAAAAATTATATTTTCCATATCCTTCCCAAAGTTTTGTGCTTTTATTAATTCTGCGATCACTTGCTTTGGAATGGACTATCAATTCTATGACATTGTGGTCTGAAATTCCCGTGTTATACACTATTATTTCTTTGACATAATTCACCTCATTCACAAATACTAGATCTAGGACATTTTCCTTTCTTGTTGGAATGTGGTTTATTTGTTGCATATTATGTTCTAATAGCATATCTTGAAGCTTTTTAAATTGCCTCTTATCTTCTGCGCTACTATTACTCTCTTTTTTATATGTATACATACAACCACTTTCTTCTATCCGTTCTTTCCAATCCACGAAATGAAAGTTAAAATCTCCGGATAGGAGTATATTCCAGTCTTTATGGTTTCAACATATATCATCTATATTTTCTATAATTATGTCAAACTCCTTAGTATTTGGGGGTCTGTAAACTACAATATTCACTAGTTTTTAGAATTCAAATTCTACCGCAATCAATTCACATTCTGTGTTGCTGTATTCTTCATAGACTTTTCCTTGACTTATGTCTCTTCCATATATTGCGGTTCCCCCTTGATTCCTATTTTTTCTGTCTGATCTATAAGTTTGGAAACCCTTTATCTGGTCATCACTGCCAGTCTCTTGGGAATACCATGTTTCACTTATATTTAATATATCTATTTTTTCAATTTGGGTTAGTTCTTCTAAGAACTCTATTTTCCTTTTAGAGTTACTCGTGACTAAACCCTGTGCATTCATCACTATTATGGTTTGTGTTTCATCCCCATTATCTAATATTGGTAATAACATGGATTCTCCCATGCTTCCTTCCTGTTCTGATATGATGTTCTTTTCTTCATGTCCGAGAATTCTGCCATTAAAAAATCCAACTTTTTTATTATATTTGCTCTTTCGCCTTCATATTTATTTTTGTGTGTATACCTGCAATTATCCCCATATATGCACCAACCCCTGGCATTATAGATGCATTCTTTGTAGTTGGGCTCTAAATGTGCATATTTGGGTTGGAAGGCCTCATATCTTGGGGCTTTTGGTTCATAGCGCGGTATATACACAGCCTGCTTTTTTGTTTCTTTTTTTTGTTTCATTTTTGCTATCGTTTTTCTTTTCAGTTTGCTGAGTTTTCTTACTTTCATTCATGGTTGCAGGATGCATATATCGACATTTTTTGTTGAAACTGCATCCTTTTCCTTCTTTTAGGTTTTTGCATATTTTTGGATGGAGATCTCTGCATTCGTCCCCATATCCGTCTAAATACGCACATTTACCATATATTTCATAATTATGACATATCTTTGGATGCTTGTAGTAGCATCTTTCGCCAAACTTGCAATTCCCTCTTTTCAGCAAATTGCAGACTATAGTTTCTTTTCTTTTTTTTTTTTGTTCTTGCTCTTCCCTAAAAGTATGTAGGTCCGGGTAGAGTCTCTTGGGTCTATTATTTGTTTCCATCTGATAATTTATTTCCTCATAAGTATGTTGTTGGATGGCATCATAAGTTATATCAATGATTTCCTCTGCATCCTTACACATATCCTGTTCATTTTTCTCTTCTTTTTTTCTTCTTCTTCTTCTTCTTCTTCTTCTTCTTCTTCTTCTTCTTCTTCTTCTTCTTCTTCCTCTTCTTTATCTTCAACTATTTTCAGATTTAGTCTCGACTTGATTATATTTTCTATCCAGACTAAGCATGTTGAGCAGAATACCTTTGTGTCTTTATTTTTTATTTTTTGCTGTATTTCAGCACATGTAGGGTGTGTTGGAACATGGCAGGCATCACATTTTCTAATCAATTGTTGAGGATTATTAATGGAATACCATATCTCACATGTATTGCACCATTTTGGCATTCTTTTTCCCAATGCATCAATCAGCATATTCACCATATTGGACTTCTTATTGTTCTTTGATGGAATGTGTTGATTGATGTAAACTTTCTTTATAAGTCTCTTTATCACTTGGATCTTCTTTGGAATTTCTTCTATTATTTTGCTGATGTTTTCCGCAGATTTGCTCCAGTTTATTGGATCGTATTGTTTCAATATGTCTGCGAATATTTTCCGTCACACTGGTTGGAGTTACTAGTGACCTCTGTTATCAGACGGTCAAGCTCTTGTTTTGCCAACTCATGGAATTTACTTTTGCTGAGTCCAGCGATGTCTCTCCAAGCCTTGCCTGTATTGTACATAGACATCTTGATTAGATTTTTAGTAATTCACAAGATAACTATTCTATGCCGACGTTTTATCCCACTTTTCTGACCTCAAACTAATCACCGACTATTCACGAAAACTTGTAGCTATACTGCACACGATAGCCTTTTGTTATCCGCGTTAAATCAGGATATTTTTAGGGTCGCACAAGTGTATTAACTCCCGGCACACATATACAACTCGAGAAAAGCCTGGCCGATTAGTGACAGAATTTGGAAGGGTGTGTGAGAGAAGGATATTGAGAGTTAATGTGGGTAAAAGTAAGGTTATGATATGTACGAAAAGGGAAGGTGGTGCAAGGTTGAATGTCATGTTGAATGGAGAGTTACTTGAGAAGGTGGATCAGTATAAGTACTTGGGGTCTGTTGTTGCAGCAAATTCACGAAAACTTGTAGCTATACTGCACACGATAGCCTTTTGTTATCCGCGTTAAATCAGGATATTTTTAGGGTCGCACAAGTGTATTAACTCCCGGCACACATATACAACTCGAGAGAAGCCTGGCCGATTAGTGACAGAATTTGGAAGGGTGTGTGAGAGAAGGATATTGAGAGTTAATGTGGGTAAAAGTAAGGTTATGATATGTACGAAAAGGGAAGGTGGTGCAAGGTTGAATGTCATGTTGAATGGAGAGTTACTTGAGAAGGTGGATCAGTATAAGTACTTGGGGTCTGTTGTTGCAGCAAATGGTGGAGTGGAAGCAGATGTACGTCAGAGAGTGAATGAAGATTGCAAAGTGTTGGGGGCAGTTAAGGGAGTAGTAAAAAATAGAGGGTTGGGCATGAATGTAAAGAGAGTTCTATATGAGAAAGTAATTGTACCAACTGTGATGTATGAATCGCAGTTGTGGGGAATGAAAGTGATGGAGAGACAGAAATTGAATGTGTTTGAGACGAAGTGTCTAAGGAGTATGGCTGGTGTATCTCGAGCAGATAGGGTTAGGAACGAAGTGGTGAGGGTGAGAACGGGTGTAAGAAATGAGTTAGCAGCTAGAGTGGATATGAATGTGTTGAGGTGGTTTGGCCATGTTGAGAGAATGGAAAATGGCTGTCTGCTAAAGGTGATGAATGCAAGAGTTGATGGGAGAAGTACAAGAGGAAGGCCAAAGTTTGGGTGGATGGATGGAGTGAAGAAAGCTCTGGGTGATAGGAGGATAGATGTGAGAGAGGCAAGAAAGCGTGCTAGAAATAGGAATGAATGGCGAGCGATTGTGACGCAGTTCCGGTAGGCCCTGCTGCTTCCTCTGGTGCCTTGGATGACCGCGGAGGTAGCAGCAGTAGGGGATTCAGCATTATGGAGCTTCATCTGTGGTGGATAGCGGGGGAGGGTGGGCTGTGGCACCCTAGCAGTACTAGCTGAACTCGGTTGAGTCCCTTGTCAGGCTGGGAGGAACGTAGAGAGTAGATGTCCCCTTTTTGTTTTTGTTTCATATGTTGATGTCGGCTACCCACCAAAATTGGGGAAAGTGCCTTGGTATATGTATGCATGTACAACACCCAATACAACCGTTTCTAGTCCACTACAGGACAAAGGCCTCAGGTATGCTCTTGGCCATTTTCATCATCATGGGTGGCCCTGACTAATAAACCTTTGCTTATCATTGCAGTACACAAACTGTTTCACCACGTTAAGACCTCCCATATATATATATACATATATATATATATATATATATATATATATATATATATATATATATATATATGCGTAAAAATCACGGGAAAACATGATGCTCAGATGCAGAAGAACCACAGGGAAAATGAAAATACGAAATATACGATTAAGTCCTGACTAGTTTCGTGATACTTCTTCAGAGGACTCTGAAGAAGTATCACGAAACTAGTCAGGACTTAATCGTATATTTCATATTTTCATTTTCCCTGTGGTACTTCTGCATATATATATATATATATATATATATATATATATATATATATATATATATATATATATATATATATATATATTTACATATATATACATATATATATACACACATATATATATAAATACATATATATCTAAAAATTATATATATATATATATATATATATATATATATATATATATATATATATTACTTTCCGCCAATGGCCTGTGGCTTAAGTCTGATACAGTTCCTCTCCATCTCTCTCTATCCTGAGCCATTTCCCTCGCTTCCTCTTGGTTCTAGATTTCTTATTTGAGATCTGTAACAATCATGTTTCCACCACATTCTCGGAGTTCCCAACGGTCTTCTTTCTATTTATACTGCTCTCGGTGCTCTCCTGTGCTCTCTATTGCCATCCATCCACTCAACATGTCCAAACCATTTCAGCGTTCCCCTCTTCAGCCTGACACTGACTGGCATTTGCCTCAATTTAATCCTGACATCTTCATTCGTAAAAAGAAAACCTCCCAATTAATGGCTAGTATACTCCTCAGCACCTTTACCTCTCCACTGTTTTAGTCAGTACCCAAGTGGATCAAAAATTACATCAACACTTGGTAGTACTGCTGCATTAAATATCCTCAACGTAGTTTTCAAGCTGATTTCATGCCTCGATCACACGTTTCTTTTCAGAATTTTAAAACCTCTTGCTGCTCCTAGTTTTCGCCTTTATATGTCCCCATTGTCCTCCTCGTCTGCTGTTACCACACATTTTAAGTATACAAACTTCTCAAGTTGCTCGAGTTCCAGTTCTCTGATTGATATAGCTTCCATGTGCCCCCAACCGTCATCATTCTGTATGATTGTTCGTATCTATCAATATATAGATTATATATATATATATATATATATATATATATATATATATATATATATATATATATATATATATATATATATATATATATATATATATCATCATCATCACCTCCTCCCACGCCTATTGATACGAAGGGCCTCGGTTAGATTACACCAGTCGTCTCTATCTTGAGCTCCGAATTTAACTCCTCTCCATTCATCATCTCCCACTTCACGCTTCATAGTCCTCAGCCATGTAGGTCTGGGGCCTTCCAACTCTTCTAGTGCGTTGTGGAGCCCAGTTGAACGTTTGGTGAATTACTCTCTCTTGGGAAGTACGAAGAGCATGCCCAAACCACCTCCATCTACCCCTCATCATGATCTCATCCACATACGGCACTCGAGTAATTTCTCTTATAGTTTCATTTCTAATCTTGTCCTGCCAATTAACTCCCAATATCCTTCTGAGGGCTCTGTTCTCAAATCTACTATATCTGCTGAAGACTGTTTCATTGTCATACCATGACTCTTTTCAATAAAATGCCGTTGATCAGCACTCGAACTAGTACTCGAAAGTTTTCCGTAGGTATATGCATTACGCCAATCATACGATGACAGACAAACTTCGAGTAATGCCAAAGAAGGTAATCATTTCTCACGCTCAATTTCCTTGACAAGATCTACTGCACAGTGAGTTCTTGACTCATCAGTTAAAAATCTGATTTTGGCAATAATCACTGTCTTGCTAGTTTTCTGGACCAATAGCAGATAAAGGGGAATGTGCTAGTCAAATGAATATATATATATATATATATATATATATATATATATATATATATATATATATATATATATACACATACTAACATATATGTATATATATATATATTTATATATTTATATATATATATATATATATATATATATATATATATATATATATATATATATATACAACACCCAATACAACCGTTTCTAGTCCACTACAGGACAAAGGCCTCAGGTATGCTCTTGGCCATATTCATCATCATGGGTGGCCCTGACTAATAAACCTTTGCTTATCATTGCAATACACAAACTGTTTCACCACGTTAAGACCTCCCATATATATATATATATATATATATATATATATATATATATATATATATATAAATACATATATATCTTAAAATTCTATATATATATATATATATATATATATATATATATATATATATATATATATATATTACTTTCTTTCCGCCAATGGCCTGTGGCTTAAGTCTGATACA
>NC_090757.1:52754230-52774230 GCF_036898095.1 Palaemon carinicauda | reverse complement strand
CACACCATATTTTACAAAATAATCTTATAAGTATTCTCGGAGTCACTACATTTTCCGCCAATATCATTTCAGCAATTATTCCATCGTATCCAAGGGCTCTCCATCTCTTGAGTTTTTTAATGATAACTTGAAATTCAAACACACTGAATTCATTCATGGGCGTCAAGGTCTTCCTCAGCTTCAGGTATGTCAATCAAATTATTCCCTTCATATCTCCTATTCATGGCCTCACTAAAGTGTTCCATCCACCGTTGCCTTTCTTTATTCTCTGTTGTTATAACAGATCCATCTCTCATTTTGAAGGGTATATGTGTCTTCTTTTTTGCCCCCGTAGAGATTTCATTAATAATTCTATGCGCAATTCTTTCACCATACCCACTTTCTGAATTCATAGCTTTGTCAGCCTCATCTGCTTTACTGTCTAAATATTCTCTCCAATCATTCCTGGATTTTCTTTTGACTTCACTATAAATAATGGAATACTTAACATGATCTACCCTGTAACTTTCATTACTTCCACGAAAATTTTCAACAATCAATTTCTGTCTCTGTCTTCTTTATATAGTATCCCATGTATCATTTGATATCCATGGCTTTTTCCTTGTAACTGCTTGTCCTAAAACTTCACTACCAACTGACTGATATATGTTCTTAATATCCAACCATTCTCCTTTAACTGTCTGCTGCTCTTCTCTTAAATCCCTAAGACAGCAAATTGATTCCTACATTCAATTGCAAATGTTTCGCTGTACTTTCCTCCTAGAAGCTTAATTGTATCAAACCTAAGTATTCTCTCTACATTTATGTTGGGTGCTTTCAGTTTTAATTTCAGTGTGGCAATGAGGAGCTGGTAATCACTACCAATATCTGCACCTCTATCAGTACTTACATTTCACATAGTCCTCTTTCTCTCTTTATTAAGGGCTATGTGGTCTATCTGATTTTTGTAACTGCCACATGGTGAAGTCCATGTATATTTGTGGATATCCTTGTGCTGGAAAAGAATGCCTCCAATAACAAGATAGTTTGTTGAACAAATTCTTATAAAATGTGCTCCATTTTCATTTGGAACCATCTACACCCGTCACATTCTCTATACTTTGGTTATTCCTTCCAACTTAAGCATTGAGGTCACAATCACAATTTTCATATCTCTCTAGTATCTCATCTATTACACTCTGCAGTTCTTCACATTATTCATCTTTCCTTTTTTTAGGGGCATCATTTATTGGTCCATAGCAAACTATAATGCTCATATTGTACTGCTTTGATTTAAATTTTGGAAGTAACAATCTGCTATTTAAAGCTCTCCACTCAGTTAATGCCTTTTCTGCTCTTGGTGACATTATCATTCCTACCCCTTCGCTTCCAACTCCATCAGTTCTTCCTGAATTCCTTGGTCTAAGATTTCGTTACCAATCCCCTTACGTATTTCACTTAAGGCCAAGATAGCCAAACTATATTTCATAAATCCAATCTCCACTTGCTGTAATTTCCCAATCTAATTCATGGTTCTAATATCCTAATTGCCAATTTAAAATTTTTCTTTAGTATTTATAAACCTAAAGATTATTAGCACCCTGCTACGGCCGGGACTGGGGCCATTCTGTCATTTGCTCTTTCCATAAACTGACAAAATCCATAGAGGATTCATTGGCTAGATTCATAAAATAATAGCCAGTTCCTTGTGATACGCAGTGCCTATCTAACAAAGGCAAGTGACCCCTGCCGATCCATCCTAATTCTTGTAAGATCACCCGACATTCATCAGGAGTAAAATTCGAAAAGACATCTTGTCTATCGACTTAAACCCTGCTGCCAGTGACTTCTTCGAGATTTAGGGGGACATTTCCTTCACACCCAAAGTTCTCGTTACTCCCCCAGGCTGCTCATCTGCTTTTATAACCGTTGGCAAACATGGATTGTCAAGATATACCCCCTAGCACCAGCTTCCCTTTTTTAAATCTATTGTAGTTTCCACTATAACTTGTGATAACAATACAGTATTTATCTTTAGTCATACAAATATTCCTCCCACTGTTCTCACTAAATTATAAGTTCAGTATACCAATCCCACTTGCTCGGCACATCCCCAACAAATATCTTGTCTTAGTATTAAGTTAAATTCATGTTCGAGTACAACCAATAATTTTTTGCTTCATGCCATTCCTGTAGCTGCCTTATCGTAAAGACTGCCACTTGTCGATTTCTGTGGTACAAACTCCAAACTAACATTTTTTTGTTTAAACCATTTATCGCCACCTCTCTTCCAGTACTACCTCAAATACACTTTTAGCAGACTTAAGCAGCTTAGCTCACAATATACTTCATCCCTTTTCCTACGAATGTTGTTGCCATACTAATTATATTTTTATTCCCTGGTTTCCACATACATTCTGACCAGCTAAACAGTGACTGTTCATATTTTTCTGATGTCTTTAAGAAGAATTCTTATAATTCTTATAATTTTGGATGGCCAGAGATTGATCCAGTTTCTATCATCCTAAAAGCTCTTCTGACCAATCTAGAGGTCCATCAGTAGTGGCAACATACAATTCAAGTTCATTCCCATTAGTCACAGCCTATAGAATTTTGAAAAGCTGACCTCGCACATTTCCTTTCGTATTTCTTACAAGCTTTATTTTCTCCGTTCCATCTTTGTAACGCCTTTATTTTCATTACTTTTCATTTATATACAATTACATGTGCTTACATCCCTTTCTGAGTTAGGATACCTTAACGTTGTGTAAGGGTTTACGTTTCGACATGATCAGCAAAGCTTTACTATTCAAGGCCACCCATATTAGGTTGGTTTGCTGTGAGCGATAAAACGAACATCACCCATCATTACCAATCAGCACTAGCCCACGAGGTGATGAAAACAGTCAAATAGCTTACTTGACTAGGGACATGTCTGAGGCCTTTGTCCTGCAGTGAACTAGAAACAGCTCCTTCTTTTTAACGTTGTTGTTGTGTATATGCTTACATAACTCCTTTATCCGATTCCATATCCTGAACATTTTCTCACGACCGTGTGTTTTGTAAGAGTCTGGTTCCATCAATGTTGAAACTTCCTCTCCGACCCTGCCACCTGCTATTAAGCCTCTCTCTCCTTCCTCCCGGAAACTTCTTTATCTCTTCCCTGTCTGTTTGGCAGAGCTTGAAGGCTTTTCTCTTCCCTTCCATTGCTTCTTACGCCTCCTTGATTCCACAACAATGTCCCTCTGTGTACTTCCCCTCTCCGATGTCACACTACACAATTCTTCTGTCGCCTTTTGCATCCCTTTTCTTACCGGATTTTAAGAACCAAGATTTGATACTATATTCGCTGACACAATAAATTAATCGAAACTGAGTTTATATATATACATATATATATATATATATATATATATATATATATATATATACATATATATATATATATATATATATATATATATATATATATATATATATATATATATATATATACAGTGTATATATATATATATATAACTATACTCATACTCAGTATATAAACATCTATAAATATCTATCTATCTATCTATCTATCTATATATATATATATATATATATATATATATATATAAATATATATATATATATAAATATATATATATATATATAAATATATATATATATAAATATATATATATATATTATATATATAACTACATACTCACACAATATATATATATATATATATATATATATATATATATATATATATATATAGTTTGTATATATACATATGTGTACAATGCGTCGATGGATATACATGCAGACATAAATGTCAAAAGATCATTAATAAAAACGAAAACTAGCAAAACTAAAAAAAATAGAAACATTAATAAAGAACGAAAATTGGAAAATAAAAAGTCAGTAACCGACAAATGATGCTAAAATATATATAAAAAGTAAATTTTTAAAATTTACCTGATGATGCCGAAGAGAGTGACCCAGCCGACGACCCCTCCCCCTCGTAGGCATAAGCTCTGAGGTCATCCTGGGCGGGAAGGACGTCTAAAACTCTGGTATTTTGCTCCTTCAGGATGGCAGCTGCTCTTAACAACGAGGTTTTACTTGGTTTGCTGCTGACGTGGCTGCAACTGGTCAGCTTTTCTGTAGTGGGAAAGGGGAAGATTTAATGGTCAACTTTTAAGTTTAAATGAAGTGTAATGCGTAATACAAATATATATATATATATATATATATATATATATATATATATATATATATATATATATATATAAGTATATATATATACTATATATATATATATATATATATATATATATATATATATATAAATATATATATATACTATATATATATAACATAAAATATATAAATATATATATACTATATATATATAACATAAAATATATAAATATATATATACTATATATATATACTTTATATATATATATATATATATATATATATATATATATATTCTATATATACATATATATACTATATATATATATTCTATATATACATATATATATATTATATATATATATATATATATTATATATGTTATATATACATGTATAAAATATATATATATATATATATATATATATATATATTTATATATATATACATAAATATATATAAAAATATATCTATATAAATGACATTCATTCGTGTGGAATCGCGATTCCATTCCTGCTACTCCGAGTGTGAAATTGCACCCAAGAAAAAAAAGAAAGAACGAAAGAAAGCATTCATGACATCGCTTAGAGATATCACAAGCTGCGTTGAAATTATTTGAATTTGTTTTTTATTTTCTTTCGCGTCTTGGTTCCATTCATAATTTCCCAAGCGGTTAAGACCTCTTTTCTCTCATTGCTTTATCCGAAAACACCTGGAGAGATTTTCCTCCTGAGTAAGTTTCATTTGAAATGCGGATTCCGATCGTTTCTTGTTTTGACCTATGATATTCCCACGTCCAGAGTCGACGGGCCCATTAACGAATACAATTCTTTCTTTCTTTCATTATATCGGAGGTTGATTAAGGTCACCTTCATACAAAAAGGTGAAAAATATAAAAAGTAGTGACGCAGTACGACGCTGGAATTCTCATTAACTAAATTCAAACGACTCCTTACATCGCAATTTTATGCTCGATATAGGCCTCATTTGTAAAGCCCATTATTCATTGTTTTTCGAGCTGGTTCTCTCTCTCTCTCTCTCTCTCTCTCTCTCTCTCTCTCTCTCTCTCTCTCTCTCTCTCTCTCTCTCTCATCTTACCTTCTTGAATATTGGATGGCTTGAGATGTAATTTCTCGAGAAGGATCTCCTGATTCTGATCCATTTTCCCCGGCATGGCTTCCTTCCCTCCTCCTCCCCCTCCTCCTCCTCCACCCTCTTCAGTCCCTCCTTTAACCTCGATTATTGTGGCCTCTTCTGTGCTGAGATCACAAACTCCATCGTCATCTCCCGGGGAGCTCTTTCTCCTCGCAGTTGACTTCCATGCCAGCAGGCGACGCCTCAGTCGTATGGACAGCACTACTCCCATGAATACTGAGCCAAGACATAACAGAAGACAATGGAATTAACCGTTTGCATTGCTTACGCTCCTCACAACACCTGGTTTTCTCAAAAGAATTTCCACCGATAAAAATTACATATGGATAAAGCAAGAAGTGAATAAGTAATATAACTTGGATATGAATAAACTTATTAGATCCATACCAATGAAAAGCAGCGAGAGAGTGACAGCAGCTATTGCCACAGGGCCAGTCAATGGGTGGGGCGAATTATGGCGACTGTTCCATTGACAATGTTCACCGGTATAGCCTGGGCCACAAACACATAGGAATCCAGGATCTGTATTGTAGCAGGAGCCACCATGGAGGCACGGCCTCCAGAGGCATTCATTGACATCCTCGCACACGTTACCCATGAGCTGACGTCCTTGGCTGCAACTGAAAATGAAGCAGGAGCAAATCATACCACCTTTGTATTTGTTTCTAAAATGCATTGCTTTTATATACTTGTATACATATGTCAGTGTAAAAAAAAAAATATATTTGTAAAACTCACAGGAACAAGTGATACTCACAAGCAATAAATACACAAAGAAAAAGAAAAATACTGTGTGAAATTTAACCAGTTTTTTCTTCTAACTAAGTCTTTATTTCAAATATAAAGCAAAACCAGTCAAAAATCTCATAGTATTTACGTATTTCCTTTTACTTTCATTGCATGGGTATTCATGTATCACTATTTGTACCACTTACCCACAAATGGGTCTCCCCCAGTCATTGATGCAAGACAAAGGTGAGGCACAGGTAATACTCTGACAAGAATCTGTTGCATTGCATCCTTCCTTGACCCCTTCAAAACTTGTTACTTCACCCCAAATTGTTTTGTTTAGAGTTGGCGCTAAAGGCATCAATCGGCCAGATATACGAAGATCATCCAGGCAGGCTGAAGTAGACAAATAGGAAAAGACAAATGATTAAGACCATTACTGAAGAAGTCATATTTTTTCTATGTTATCATTCAACCTATTTATCCGACTGATTAATATGAGACAAAAAGCTACTTGCCTAGTTTATAAACTGCAAATCCTAACTAACAGAAAAAAATAATGTTCATCTGTGTATCACATATTTAAAATATGTTAAAATGAACTTTCTAGGTGACTTACTATCATGTAAATCCTCATTTACAATAAGTGTCTTCATATCTTCTAATACAGGTAATCCTCCAAGTGTCACTTCATCATTTCTATCGATTCTTAGACCTTTCGGTGACACTTTAACATAATTAGACTTCTGTGGCTGTTTTCTGACAGTATCCATCTCGGTAACCATCAGAGTAGGAAGAGAATAATTTTGCCTTGATCCATCAGCATCATCAATGCTCATCAATATGTTATGACCATGGCATTCTGCTTGGACACTGTGCCACAGTCCATCACCTAACAAATATCCTTCAATGCAAACTGTTCCCAACATCCTATCAGAGTTAGTCAAAGAAGCACAGGCGATTCCAGACTGCAACTGGAATAAAGTTTATAAAAAGCTGTGATATAATATTCATTATAGATTGATATACTTCTCTTTTATTTATGTGATACACTTTACACTAATATTTCAAAAAAAACAGAAAAAAAAATCTTATACTGCCTGTATTCAAAGAACACACAAAAAATTGACATTAATTAAGAGTTAGTAAGAAAAATTTATGCAACCTACATGCAATGTAAAGACATCTTTAGTTTGTTTGGACCCTAAGCCACATATTAGGCCGGATCTCCTTCCTCGCGTCCTGATTCGGACTTGGATTCTCATAACCCTTGATGTAGGTGTAAATGACAGTGCCATCTTCATGTACGACTTTGATCTTAGCTTAACTGGCAATGTTGGAATGTTACAACGATCTCCAGACCAGCCAGGATCACACTGACATTCAGGTTTATTAAGACCTCCACTGCAGGTACCTCTGATTCCACATGTACCTAAGCCATAGGAACAGGAAGATTCTTGTGGCAAGCATCCAGCCACACTGCCTTTGCTTAGAGCAGGCTCTCCTAGATCCATAAACTGCAATAAGACTAATGGACAGTCACGTTTTACCATCCTTCCCACTCAATCAAAACAAATTGTATGAATTAACTTAGCAACTATACAGTATGTCATATGGTAATTATAACAAAATGGACATTATGTACGAAATTAAAACTCGGTATAAACTTAGGAGAAATGTAGTTAGCATATTGCCATAATAAGTGTTATTAGTTCTTTAATGTGAAAAACTTATTAAGAATCATGAAAGTTTCAGAATTTGCCATTCTTAGGTTATAAATTCTAGCTCTTCGTCATATGTGCTAAATTTTTTACAATATATTCTATGACTGAAAAAATATATATTTCAGTAATGTAATTCTTTGAAAAATAATACTGCATCACTAAATGATCCAATATTTTAAAGATCAATGCCTACTGTTAAACTAAAAGATGTCTTAAATATTTGTGAGACATCATTGAAAGCAGGGTATTTGTCTTATATGCTTAAAATTGCTTTTAAAATGAAAGTAATAATTACAATGGATATCATAAAACAATAAAAAAAAGCTCCCTCCCCATAAATTCTTTCTCAAACTAATTGTCAATATTTAGTTGAGGAAACAAATACATCATAATTCAAAAGCACAGAGACCTTACCTCACCTGACCATTTATATTCAGGTGGGAGAGGCAACCATCTAATAGTTCTGATGTAGGTGATTCATTCCACCCATGACTGTGAGCACTAGGAGGTGTGTGAGCCAATCCACCCAGTTGAATGGGAGACGCGCTGATCCATAATTCAGCATCTGCAGGATCTCTCCACTCGTGTCTATCGATGCACGGGGATTCATTGCTGTTGTCCCCCTCTTCCCATCTTTCGTCACATAAATCTACCATTAGTGAGGCCCCCTGACATGGAACGAAACATCACATACCTTACAGTAGAGTGTAAGATGAGCACCAAACAAAAAGTGAAAACTTTTTATTAAATCAATTATAAATAAGTGTTTTATTTAGTTACTTCATAAAATATTATACCTTCAGTGAAAAGTTTATAACAATTTGGGAGTTAACAGAATGGATCAAATAGTCATGTATGTTATGCTTTCTCACCTGCTTGTCAATCTTTGTGTGTATAGTGTGCCACTCTCCGTTATCAATCTGTGTGCCAACACGTAACTTCAGTGGTTCTGACCCTCCCTCAACCAACATTTGCACCTTGCCTTGAACTACCTGAATTGCCAGTAGTGGTGTGACTTTTGAGGTTGATTTTCTGGCATACTGCATGAGAGGACCAGCATATAGCAAAAGTGCTTCTTGATTTCTGGTCAATACCTTCAGTGAAATCATTGTCGGAACACATGCAGGTATTGGTCGAATCCAAATAAAGCCAGACCCTTTAAAGGTTCGTGATAGTGCTTTGCAGCGAAGTCCCCAGGTTCCACTCGGACAAATGCACCTATTTGAGATACTTTAATTGCATTTTGAATCTCTACAAGCTCCTACCAAAAATCAATTGCATTACTTTTAAAGTGAGAATAAATTACAATATTCATTTGGCTTCAAATTTATGTTTGTCTTGTACACTTCTTGCAGTAAAACCTTACTCATAAGTAATAGGTAAATTTAATAAAAAAAAAAAAAAAGACATTTTTTCTATGCACCATGAATCAGATCTAAATTCAAACTACAACTCGATTAAGCAAGCAC
Organism: Palaemon carinicauda; assembly: GCF_036898095.1. Classification (NCBI taxonomy): domain Eukaryota; kingdom Metazoa; phylum Arthropoda; class Malacostraca; order Decapoda; family Palaemonidae; genus Palaemon; species Palaemon carinicauda. Next base: position 52,764,989 of record NC_090757.1, on the reverse strand, counting down.
AGTTACCGTTGACTTATACAACTTAAAGAGGTTGTATATAGCTTTCTTTAAACGAGGCAAAGAGCTTTGATGAATAAAAATATCGATAAATTTCCTAGTTTCACAATGACTACTTACTTCATCCCATGAACAGTTCTGGAGCACCTCCCACCATTTAAGCAAGAGGTGGGTGTGCATATCTCTGGTTCTTTGGCCATACAATTGGTGGCCTGAGTAAGGCGAGGAGTAACTACAGAAGTCAAATTTGTGTCCACCACCTATAGAAAACAAAAGCGTTATTAATAAAAAAGAAAAAAAAAAAACTATATAATTTTGTTGATAGAATTTTTTACTAGTTTCTTGTTAACTTTTGCCTCCACACATTAGCACAATAAGGAGGGCATAAAGAGTCTTTCGCAGCAATGCAACTGCAGTCTATAGAATGCAATATGTATATCCAAAAGAAGAAGACCCTTTTTAATATTACAAGGATATTCTGTCTTAGATTATGAAGAGAATTGAGAAAAGGGTTAACACACACACTGATCTGGTTTATAATACTTCTGAGGAGTAAATAACAACACAATGTAAATGAGTATTAAATAGGCTACAGTCACTTTAGCAGGATCTATTTAAGGAATGAATTGGTCAACTGGTTCCAAACGTAAACAAAGGATGAGTTTTAATTGAGAGTCACAATAGGGAAGAGAACATGGAAACCTTTAATAACTGTTAATTGATGTTAATTACTGAAAAAATATGTAAATAAACTAACTGACTTAGCACATTCTACAGAAATATATTTTCTATCATTTATCCTTGACTATAAAATTGAAATACCCCTTTCATCAGGCTGGGTGATTCATTCAGTTCTGTATGTCAACAAAGCTTCCTAACAATGGATCTAGTTCAGTGGAATCGTGGAAAAGCATGCGCTAGCGTCATTATTTCTTATTTTTTATTGATTTTTCATCTTTGAATAGTCCTGAATAGCCCCCAACGGTATTGGTGTAATTCTTGTTTTTCCCATATTTTCAAGTCTCATAGATTTAGAATCACATTTTTTATGTTTAATGTTATATTTTCAGGGTTAAGGAATCCAAACGTGACAGAGAGAAACCTATACTTGTCAAAAATTTGTACGTAATTTTAAAATGGCTTCAATTAGTAATTGATAAATGCAGGTTTTCATAGTACTTTTCGTTGAATGCAATCAAATTTTGCTATTATTCTTATGTTGTCAATAAAAAGTCACTGAATAATGGCATTACAAATATGTTATACAAAATTAAGCTATATCATATAATTAATAGGGTCACCATGAATAATTGAAAAATACAGTTTTATTAATACCTTGCCACACAACAGTTTGCAATATTAAACAGGTATACTTATTTGGTTTCTGGGAAAAAGAAACTCTTTTGAAGAAGACAACAATATATACATTCATCTTCATTTATAAAGGCAGCCTAAGATATATAATTATTATGTCCAGATTGAAGTTAAAAGCAGTTTACCAATCAAGTAATAATTTTCTTCTATATTTCAGTTGGTGAAAAAACATTAGGTCATGGCTACTCCTTTTGACAGTAATCCATGCTTCTTTACTTGCTCTTATACTTCAAAATGTAACAACTGCTAGCAAAATTAGAATAAATAACATAATTTGAAGGAGTAGCAGTAGAGGGGATGCTAGGTGATAAAAACTGTGTATCCACTAACACATCTGAACACCATATTAAGAGTTTGTCCTGTCAAAAAAGACTCGACAGCCTTATCCAACTAAATTCATTTTCAAACGGGAATTTCTGCTTTGTGGTAAACGGTGCAAACTGCCTGATGCTTGTAATCCCAATCCATGGAGAAAAATTATACAATGTCAAATAGCTATCGATGGAAAAGTTTATACCATGTAAGCAAACGATCTTGCGTGTTTGTGATCAATGCTAGGATTTGCAAGTTGAAGTTGTACGTCTTGGGTACAAGGGAGAGTCTTTGCCTTGCATGCAACAGATACCCAAAATCATCTTCAGTGTTAAAATCCTTTCATATCCCCTAGAGCTGTACAAGCATTCAAAAATCAAATCATCACCGGAAACTGATGCAGCCTTCATTCACAATGTCATGGAGATTATAAGATATAACAATCATATTTAGAATTCAATTGAACTTTATGATATATACCGTTCAGTTCTTTTGGTGCTGATATCCTCTCTCGACGTTGTTTCATAGAATGTGTTAGCAACCACTTTGGGCCTGAACTTGTTAAGTTGTCAGGATATGGATATGTTAGCCTCCTTATATTTAAGGGTCATTGCAACAAACATCTTGAAGTCAGATGAATATACATGAGGAAAATCCAGATGTGCATCACAAAAGAAGCCAAACGGTTGAAGAAGCCAGACAATACATACACGACATGGATATCGAAAAGTATAGCACAGGAAGCCGTAAGTTGAATACTGGCAAACCTATTGGCAACAATTTAATCAAAATTGCAGCAATCAGGCTTTTCTGATTGGTAATATTGTTACACGATGCATGAACATTAAAACAACAAGCCTTCAAATGGGTCAAACTTCATCACAAAAGGCAGAGTTGAGAGGCTTATTTGACAGTAATTGTGGCTTAGTTCAAACGGTTGCAGTCAATTAGGATGCTAATGTGTCATCTGCTAATGGTCTTTGCACAGCCTAAGCTCTTGTCCTTGTTTTGACATACATGAATGAACATTGATTAATTTCATTTTCACTGGTCATATTGGTGAAAGTGGGGTGACAAGAAGAGATAAGATAAGGAATGAAGTAATTAGGGGTACCACAGGTGTTAGAAAACTGTCAGATAAGATCCAAGAAGGTAGACTGAGGTGGTATGGTCATATCATAAGAAGAGATGAACAGTATATTGAGAGGAGGGTGATGGAAATGGAGGTACAGCGAACGAGAAGGAGAGGGAGACCAAAGTGAAGGTGGATGAACTGTATCAAGGATGACCTTCGATCAAAGGGATTAACCGGTAATGAAGTGTGGGACAGAGGTAGATGGAGAAAGTTGATCAGAAACATCGACCCCACATAAAAGTGGGAAAAGATGCAGACAAAGAAGAAGAACAAGAAGAATGAACATTGATTAACAGTGTGGCGGGATGCACACAAAAGCAACCCCCACATTATTTTGGCGCCCGAACAGGGACAGACGAAGTGGGATTGAAGCTGGACTGTTGGACGAAGGACGGAATTAGGATTAAGGTTGATGAAAAATGGAAGAGCAATTAAAGGTATTAAGGGAGGAATTGCTGTTGAGTAAGGAGCGCGAGGAGAAATTGTTGCACGAGAATAAGATGTTAAGTTGTGAGAATGAGGAGATGCGAAAGGAACTGAAAGCGCTTAAGGGAACTGTAGAGAGAGTGTAAGAGGGTGTTGAGATAAGGATGCGTGAGAATGAGGAACGAATGGAAGCTATGATGGAGCAGGTAATGGGAATGATGAAAATGTTCATGGGTGAAGGTGCAGTCGGAGGAGTGTCCTCAGCTTCGGGTAAACAGTTGATAGTGGAAGAGAAGGCCAAGGTAAGTGATAATGGGAAAGGAAGTGATAGTAATAGTAATAGTGATAGTGAGATTGAAAATAAAGGAATTAGGCATAATAAGGATGAGCAGAAATGTGATAGGAAGAATGAGAAGAAAGGTAAAAGTAATATGAAGAGGGAAAAGAAGAAAGGTCAGGATGAGAGTGAAGATGATCATGAATGGGTGAAAGTGGTAAGTAAGAAAAAGGGTAAGAAAGGAATGGTTAAAGATAGGAATTTGAGCGTTGAATTGGATTCTTTATATTCAAATGAAGAAGGAAACAAGAAGGAAGGTAGCAGTGATGATAGCAGTGATGATAGCAATGAGAAAGAACATGATGTGTTTAAGACTGTGTTTATGAGAGAGGTACCTTGGTGTGAAAGGTTCAATGAGCATAGTAGTAGGGATGTATATGAGCTTTTCAAGGAGTATGAAAGGTATTGTCAGGATAAGTATGGTGACAGTAAGAGAGTTTGAGCTAGGGAGTTAGGAGAATATTTGACAGGGTATTTGTTGACGATGTATGGTGTGATAATGAGTGTAGGGGATGTTGATTATGAAAGTGTGAAAAAGAGAATAATTGAGCAGGTAAAACATATGAAAGGGAGCGTTAGGTATAAGCGTAAGAATGATTTTGATGAGGCACGGATGAATGTAGGAGAAGCAATACCAATCTATGTATGTAGGTTGGACACTGCTATGAAGAAGTATGGGGATGAAGGTATAAATGAGAATAAGGAGTTAATGAAGAAGTTTTTGGCTACTGTACCTGAGAATGTTGCTGAGTTTATTAATTTAAAACGGAAGGAGAAAATGATGTGGACGAAAGAAAGATTGACATGGGATGATATTTTAGAGATAGTTGAGGATTACGAGTTAGATAGATGTATGAAAGAAAGTAAATCTGTGAGTATAAGAACTGGAATGGAGGAAAGTATGCTAGAATTTGTTAGTTTTAGAGATGCTGTTATGAGAGGACTGATGAGGGTAGTAGATAGGAGTGTTAGGGGGAGTAATGTGGGAATACATGTAAGGACAAATGAAGGGTTCAGGCAAGGGAATCAGGTTTGGAGGGATAGGAGTGCTAGTGTGCAGCGAGGTAGGTCAGGTAGTTGTGTCCGTGAAGAGAAGTGTTATAGGTGTGGGAAAGTAGGGCATAAAAACAATGAGTGTAGATGGGCGTTAGGAGCATGTTTCGGGTGTGGAGAGACAGGGCATCGTATTAATGAGTGTAAGAAAGAGAAAGGGGTTAAATGTTATCGGTGTGGTATGACTGTGCACATAGCGAGTGGATGTCGGAGTAATCGTACAAATGTGATTTGCGGCAATTGTGGTAAGGATGGTCATTATGCTAGAATGTGCAAGGAGCCGCGGGGTAAGTGTACTGAATGTGGTGCAGATGGGCATGTTGCTAGAGTAAGCAGGAAGAAGGGATTAAGTCAGCCAGGATGTTCGGGAAACTAGAGTGTAAGAGGGTTCAGCTGGGTGAGTCCTCGAGTGTGTGCGGAGTGAATGTGATACATGTTCATGAAGGTTTAATGCATGAAGACGTGATGGGTGAAAGAGCTTATGACTGCATAAGTGCAAAAGTAAATTTTAATGGTATAGAGCTAGTTGGTTTGATTGATACTGGTTGTGGTGTCAATTTAATGTTTAGGAATGCGTACGATAAGGTAAGGGATGTCTGTGAATTTAGGGGGTGTAAAGGTGAAGTGAAAGGTATCGGTAATTTAAGTATGTCTGTGCAGGGAAAGTTACGTGAAAATGTTATGATTGGGGGGCTGATGATGGAAGATAATGATTTTTATGTGGTTGAGGGAATAAATGACAAATATGATGTCTTGTTAGGTTATAATTTCTTGAAAAAATGTGGTATGATTGTACATCCTAGTGTAAATATGATAAAGATGAAAGTCAACGTTAAATTTGGTGGGGAATTTTATTTGAATGAAGATGGTAGTGTATGTACGAAGGTATGGAAAGGTGTGCTATTAATAGGGAAAGGTGGTGTTAAATTGTCAAGAGATGCGAGTGATGTTGTCAGTGTAAAAATTGCGTGGCCGAATAGTCTGGGAATTGCCAATGGTGAAAATTATGAATACGTAGTGGAAGGTTCAGAAGCAAGTAATTTAGTGAAAACAAGTGTGCATGTGTATGATGTTATTTTGAATTTGCAGGAGCCGAAGGTGTATGTGAGCTTGTTAGAATATGGGGTATACGTGAGGGTGATTGCATGGGATGTATGTATACGTTGGTCAATGTAGAGGATGAAAGGTATGTTAAATTGAGACATGTTATGACAGGTAAGATAAAGCAGGATGACGATTGGGATTATGAAAGTTTGAAAGAAAGAATTAATGTAAATGAGAATGTAAGTGAGGGTGAAAGGGAACAATTGTATAGGATGTTATGGGATAGACGGAGAGTTTTGAGTCGTGGTGACGAGGATTGTGGGGGGTCAAAGCTGCCTGAATTTAAGATAGTTCTTAGCAATGATACCCCCATATATCAGCGTCCCCGACATTTTCCTCTGCCTATTGCCAGAGAAATAGAAGAGTAGTGCCAGAAGTTAGAGTAAATGGGTGTAATACAAAGGAGTGAGAGTGCCTGGAATAGTCCTATTGTAATTGTACCTTTAAGAAAGCCGGATGGAAGTTTACGTATGTGTATTGATTATAGGAAGGTGAATGAAGTAACTGTTAAAGAACGTTTCCCGATGAATGTAGTGTCTGACTGTGTGTATAAGATGCATGGTATGAAAGTTTTTACAAAGTTAGATTTAGTTAGGGGCTATTATCAGATGCCTCTGGCAGAGGGGAGCAGGCCCATTACGGCATTTTCGGGTAGTAATTGTCACTGTCAGTTTAGAAGATTAAGTTTTGGCCTTGCTAATGCGCCTGCTGCCTTCGAGAGGGCGATGAATGTTGTTTTGGCTGGGTTTGATCGACAGAAGGTGACTGTGTTTATAGATGATATTTTGATTGCCAGTGAGACTGTTGAGGAACATATGCAGTTGCTTGAAGTAGTATTAGAACGGTTGATAAAAGTTGGTGTGAAAGTTAAGCTTGAAAAGTGTACATGGAATGCATTCCCTAATGAGTTTCATTGGTGCAGTGAGGACTCTTATGAGCAATATAGGACTGACTGAAATCATACGAACAACCTTTAGGTAGTGCCCCAAAGATGCTTACAGGGAAAATGTTTCCACAAAACCTGATTGAGTTACGCATGGTAGCTGAGGAACTTTTACGGTCAATTATTTTAACAAGTGACACCTATGAGCATCTGATGTCCATCTCTGAAGACAAAGATAACATCTGCTCCAAAATTGTCCTTTATCCAGCATGTTTATCGACCCCAAATGCAAATCATCATATGGAAATCAGCAAGTCAGTCAAATCCAAACTATCCAGTATGCATGGTACAAAATTTAAGATAGCACAATACTTTGTCCAACAACTTTACCAATAGGTTTATCTCCTCTATCTGTAACAGTTCTGCAAATGATCAAATGTAGATGCTCATCCAGCAACCCATGTTCCAGTTGTCTTGTTCAGTTTTCTGTAGTTGTAATGTTGCTTTATGCTGTTGCAATCAGCATACAAAAACTATAGCAGCTAATTTGGCAGATGATGATGATGGTGATTATGATTAAATAACAATAAAAAAAATTCTGTATCATAAGTTTTAAAACATTAATACTAAAATTGACATTGACTAAGTTTCCGAATTTAATGGATTTCCAGAATAATATTGAGTTTATAATAAATCCCTTAACTATCTCAATGTACTGTATTATTATGTGATTGCCTTGTCATTATATTTTGAAGATCAAAAATATCAGTGGATGTTATCAATAGAAAGTTTAATATTGTTATAGGTATGGTTGTAATTTTGACTCCAAAAATCTTTTTTTTTCAAAGGATACCTACTTAATCATTCCACCTCCTGGTAAATATTACAATTGTTCTCCTTTTTTTTATTTTTGGGCAGTTCCCATAGCTCTTATATGTGGACGTTAACATAAGGAACTTTGATTTCAGCACTGTCCTGATATATCAAAAGCAACGTACTGCCAAAACTATATTTACTGATTATAAATGTCCTTTATCTTAAAATTCAAAGAATATCATTATGGAATTTTTAAATTCCTTGGGCCTGAAAATATAATATTAGACACCAAAATTGTGATTCTAGGTCTATTAGTATTGAAAATATGGACAAAACAAGAATTACACTAATACCACTTGTTTTTCATCATAAAGAAAAAAAAATCTTTAAGGGAACCTGCCAATCTAGCATCCGGCTGATTCTGATTCAGGACTACTTAGAGATGATGAATAAAAAAAAAAAAAAAAAAAAAAAAAAAGATCACAATGACGCCAGAATATGCCATACACAAATATACCCCTTTCGCATCTGGACTAATCCAGTACTGGCATGATAATGATGATGATGGCTGAATCAGTAGCCGCTCTTGGGAATCTTTTATTCTACTGACAGATTACCAAACTGTGATAAGGTTCCGATAAAGGTAAAAGCATGTATGGGTATAATTCAACTAATTGGATAAGTATTTATTTATAAGAGTTAAATTCTGATGACAGATTTGTCCTTCGCCAGCTTTCAAATAGTGTTTCTTTGATTCTCAGAGCATCTTTTAACCTTAATTACAGACTAGCCTATCGATCTTAATTTGACCTAATCTTACAATCTAAATCAAAGCTAGAGGCTTTATCACCAAAACCTCAGACTCCAAGCCATTTAACACACCCCTTCCCCACCCACACCATCATCATCGTGTTTACCATCAGTGAATCTCGAAAGAGTATGGAGCTTTCATGTGAACTTGGTGACCTACGATGCCCTTGTGTCACTTAAGCCACCGGGTATTTAAGGCTAATTTTCTTACATTAGCATAAGGGTAGGATTTAAGGGAAAAGGTCCCTACATCAAGGGGTCGGTTGCCTGATACACCCTTTCTAATGCCTTCTTTTAAAGGCATCCTCTTCCACCAAAACTATTCTCTCCGTATCATCCTTCACCTTAGCTCGTCATCCAATTCTCTGCCTCCCTCTCGATCTTCTACCCCTAACAAGTTCCTCCCCAGTATTCCTCACTCTATCCCCACCATCCATCCTCAACACGTGCCCACTCCATCTCAATCGTTACACTCTTATCACTTCTCCATCATTTCCCAATCTTTCAAACAGTGATATTGCCATAATCCACTTCAGCATTCTCATCTCTTTTCTCTCAAGCTTTGTTTCCTCTTTTCGTCTGAAAGCCATGTTTCCTATACCTACATTAACACTGGTCCTATTACGGTGCTATGAATCTTTACTTTTATCTTGATTGGCATTTTCCTATCATATACCACTCCTGCTACCTCCCTCCACCTCCCCCAGGCTACTTTTATCCTATTATCAACTTCAGTCTCACATCCTCCATCCCGACTCATAGTAAATCCCAAGTGTCTAAATGGTTCCAACTGTTTTGGAGCAGAGCCACTACTTTTAAGTGTGGCAATATACTCCCTACCTTCCTTTCCACTTACCAAAGCGTCAGTCTTATCCACATATACCCCCAACCACCACTTTCCAAAGTCTCTTGTCACCCTATAACCCTTCTCTGTAAGTCTTCCTCATTATCAGTGGTAATCACCAAATCATCTGCATATAGCAAACTCATATCTCTTGAAAACATTATGGTTCTAAGCAGAGTAGCATTACCTTCTAAAACAAATCCATGTGATAAAAATCTTCTGGAAAACAATTAAGGACGACACAAAAGTAATGTCATGAACTGCATTTGATCCATTACAATACTCATATACTTAAAGCTCGTTACTCATACCAAATTCACTGAGTAATTAAATATGACATGGAGCAATAATTCAATAAATTCAACATTATTGCATGACACAGATCCTAATATACAGTAGTTGTAAACATAGTTCACTGTTGGATGTGGATAGGAAAACCAGAAAATCGTGTATAGGTGGCTTCTTAAATTTCAGTACACATTGCAGGAAGCTACGAAAATATCTGGAAACTCCCGATTGTAGTAATGGCATGTTATAATTGATGTTTTAAATTCCGCAAATATTCTTATATTACCCGCATGATAACATTATATTTAATTTGATTTAATTTGGCCCTTTCTATATGCCTTTTTTGTTGTATGTTACATTAAATAGCTTTCAGAAGCATTCTTAATTTACTGTTTGCGTACCAATATTTGGGTGTTTCAAGGTTTGGGTGTGTGTGTGTGTGTGTCTGTGTGTGTGTCTGTGTGTGTGTGTGTCTGTGTGTGTGTGTAAGTTTACAACAACTATGTGCTGTATCATTCAAAAAGAATATGTAGTTTCCAAGAAAAATCTCAAAGGGACGCCAAAGATTCAAATTAATTCTTCCATGAATAAAAATTTTTTAAATCTAATAAAGTAAAATAAAGTCTAAGACCATATCTCTTACCTGAAGAGGGAGAGAAAGGGAGGCCCTGGAGGCTGCTGAAGGTGGATCCGGTGGGTCAACCAACACAGGTGAGGCGGAATGATCGTGACCCTGGTAAGATTCCCCTGACCTCCACGTTACGCCGGTGTTCTCCTGACCAAGCACGATCTCTGGTACCTTGACCAAGACTGTTAGATTCGTAGCCTTTTCAAGCTGTTGAGAGGCAGAGAAGGGGCATCTGATTAACACACACACACACACACACACACACACACACATATATATATATATATAATGTATATATATGTATATATATATGTATATATATCTATATATATATGTATATGTATATATATATATATATATATATATATATATATATATACTGTATTTATATATGTCTTGTTCATATCCACATCAGTTAAAGAATTGGTTATATATATATATATATATATATAAATATATATATATATATATATAATATGCATACTGTATATATGCACATATATATTTATACTGTATATATACATATATAAAGTATATATATATATATATATATATATATATATATATATATATATACTGTATATATACATATATACATGTATATATATGTATACTGTGTATATACATATATATATATACATTATATATATATATATATATATATATATATATATATATATATATATATATATATATATACTGTATACACACACACACATATATATATATATATATATATATATATATATATA
>NC_090757.1:52729230-52749230 GCF_036898095.1 Palaemon carinicauda | reverse complement strand
TTGGCTGATATTCCTCGCTGACCCCAAGAGGTGTCGTCCACTGAGAAGTTCAGCTCGTATCTGAAGTTCAGAAGTGGCAAGGGGGGAAGGGGGGTTATGTAGATAGCTGTTTTAGTTTTTAAGGTGCTGATATTAGTGTTTGCAGTAGAATTGGTAATGATGATGATAAGAATAATACTTTGGGCAGGATTCATTAAAGATGATCAATGCTTCCTTTTGCTCTCGCCTGCCAATGACTAACAAAGTTGCGCAGTTACTGGCAGAACCTACTAGGCTACTGACGAAAGAAGAAGAATACGAGCAACCGAAAAGCTCAAATACTATATTAATGTTACTGAGGCAGCGATCATCATTAATGAAACTTGATTAGAATAATAATCATATCTCCGTGTTGAACGTATTCATAATTAGCATCAAAGGTAGATGATGATGATGATGATTATGATAATAATAATAATAATAATAATAATAATAATAATAATAACAATAATAATAATAATGATAATAATGATGATGATGATGATGATGTGCAGGCTGACTTAAGTCTCTTCTTATAGATTATAAATGAAATATCTATTTCAAAGTTTTTAATGTTCTTAGAATATTTCATTTTATTTGTTCATCACTTCACTTGTAGTGTATTTGTTTCCTTATTTCCTTTCCTCACTGGGCTATTTTTCCCTGTTGGATCCCTTGGGCTTATAGCCTTTCCAACTAGGGTTGTGTCTTGGTTTATAATAATAATAATAATAATAATAATAATAATAATAATAATAATAATAATAATAATAATAATAATAATGGGTATGAGCACAGTTATACAAACACCATCATTAACAATAAATATAGTTATTTTCTATAATCATAAGAAGTGCTATGAAAAAGACACGCACCGAGATACGGAATGAAAAACTTTAGCGACTTTCGTCTTCAATGTCCTTTGCTATTTTGACGACAAATCATCATTATTATTATTATTATTATTATTATTATTATTATTATTATTATTACTAGCTAAGTTACAATCCTAGTTGAAAAAGCCTGATGTTATAAGCTAAAGGGCTCCATCAGGAAAAAATAGCCCAATGAGGAGAGGAAACAAGAAAAAAATTAAACTAAAAGAGAAGTAATGAATAACTGAAACAAAACACTTTATGAACAGTAACAACATTAAAATAGATCTTTCATATACAAACTATATAAGACAGACATAGGTAAGCCTCTTCAACATAAAAACATTCCCTGCGAGTTTGAACTTTAAAAGTTGCAGAGATTCAAATACGTGATTAGGAAGATCATTCCACAACTCGGTCACAGCTGGAATAAAACTTACAGACGAATAAGCTTTAAAATATGGCGTTACCTTCCCTCCCGGACCTGACTCGAGGCTAAGATCGTCCCGTCGTGGGCGTTGAGGGAGAAGAGGGGGTGGGGCTGCCCCATCCAATGGAAGGTCTTGTCTTCGATGTCCCAGTCATCTGGGTCTTCAACGTAGACGCGACCTAAGGGCGCCTCTGAATTTCCTCCCTATTGGATTTATGTTACGGAGGAGGAGGAGCGGGGAGGGGGATGAATTAGAGAAAAAGAGGGGGGAGGAGGATGAATAGGATAAAGATGAGGATAAAGAGAAAGATGAAAAGGATAAAAAGGAGGAGGAAGAGGAGGAGGAGGAGGAGGATAACGAGGAGGATGAAGAAGATAAAGAAGATGAGGAGGGAGAAGGAGGAGGAGGAGGAGGAGGAGGAGGATTAAGAGAGAGAGGAGGATGAGGAAGATAAAGAGCAGGATGAAGAGGATGAATAGGAGAAAGAGGAGGATAAAGAGGATAGAGAGGATGATGAATAGGAGAAAGAAGAGGATAAAGAGGATGAAGAGGATGATGAATAGGAGAAAGAGGAGGATGAAGAGGAGGAGGAGGAGGAAGAGGAGAAAAGGGTGGAGGAGGAGGAGGAGGAGGAGGAGAAAAGGGTGGAGGGGGAGAAAAAGAGAAGAAAGAGGAGGAGGGTAAAGAAAACCAATTATTAATTTCCTCTTTCCCCCATGACTGAGAACAGCTGTATAAACATAAATACAAATCCTTAACTTCGAATGAAAATAACTTAATATTTATAATCAATCAATAATAATATTTCATGACAAGAACACGAGCTTCACTGCCTACACTACTCATGGTCATATATTTTAGAATGGATGTAAATAAATTCAGTCTCCTCTTAATATTATTGGCCCTGGAAACTAGAGGCAGTAATGTATAATTTTTTCACATTTACTTCAGTTATCTAAGATTTCTGGATTTGCGAAATAATTCTATATATATATATATATATATATATATATATATATATATATATATATATATATATACATATATATATATATATATATATACATATATATATATATATATATATATATATATATATATATATATTTATATATATGTATATATATGTATATATATATATGTGTGTATATATATATATATACATATATATATATATATATATATATATATACATATTTATAAGTTTCGGTCACTTTGGAAAATTGGTAATTTTACAAAATGCCCGGCCATTATACAAAAAGACCAAATTCGTGGTCACTTTGCAAAATGACCTAAATATCTCGACATTTTGTAAAAGGGCCAAGATTTTGGTCTATTTAAAAAAACATCAGTATCATCGTTTGTAAGGTTAAAAAATTTCCAATCAGCAAGTAGCTTACCTAACCTAACCTACTTGTTGATTGGACATTTTGTAACCTTACCAACGATGATACTGATGATTTTGTAAATGGACCAAAATCTTGGCCCTTTTACAAAATCCCGAGATATTTAGGTCATTTTGTGAAGTGACCAAGAATTTGGTCTTTTTGCATAATGGCAAAGCATTTTGTAAACTGACCAATTTTCTAAAATGAACGTAATATATATACCTAAATGTTTAAAGGGTATATGCATATATACATATGATATTATGAGCATATGTATATGAATCTGTGTGAGTCTGATTTTTCATGTAAATAATTATATAAATCTACAGTGAAGTAACCACTTAACAATACCTGGGTCTTCCACAGATAAACTGTTTTCGAGGCTGGTTTCATTGGATTGTCGTTGATGTCATCGACTATGACTCTGATACCCTGCGTGCCGGACACGCCTCCGGCATCCTGCAGAAGGACTCCTACAGACAATTCACGATGCTGTTCCCGGTCTAAGGATTCTTTTGTCCAGATCTCAGCTCCGCCTCGTCCACTGTCAAGATCTGAATCCAGAGAGATAGGGTAAGTTTAGAATTTACCTTTTTCGCACTTGGCAAAACATCAGGCAAAGTTGTATCAAGAAAGAATGGTCGGTGTAGATGCTTTACAAAATACAGGTCAACTGAAGAACTTGCGCAGATAACTTGTTACTTTTTGGGCACAATGCACCATTCACTTTAATCAAGTTGTGCCCAATGTTGACCTTATTAGAACAGTACATGTTAAGACACATCCTTTAATAACTCAACCTCACGATTAGTTCGTCTTTGTCTGATTCATCGAAAATTTACCAACTAATCATAGTCATTGTCAACATATCATTCTCTATTCTCAACATAAGACCAAACCACCTTAAACTACATTAATCCATAATAATAACCTTTACTCAACTGTTTTTCTGCGTATATACCGTTCTCGCACTTTCAACACTTCTTACTCGGTTAGTTCGTGTACTCTGTATTCACTTGTCATAAAACATTCCAACTTACCTTTCACGAATTTGGTTGAACAAAAATGCTTCATACAGTCAAGGTTTTGCCTTTATAATTCCTTAATACTCAATTCCACAATTTTATAGAATATTAGTAAAAAAAAATAAATTTCAATAACAGGAAAGTAGGAAAAATATTAGGTGATGAAATTATCGTCTATTTGTATACGTTGTTACTTAACAACATATGTTTTTACACACACACACACACACATACACACAAACACACATACACATACACACACACACACACACACACACACACACACACATATATATATATATACATATATGTGTGTGTGTGTGTAAAAATATTTATATATAATATATATACATAAATATATATATATATATATATATATATATATATATATATATATATACATGTAAATGAGTCTACGGCACAGAGAGAGAGAGAGAGAGAGAGAGAGAGAGAGAGAGAGAGAGAGAGAGAGAGAGAGAGAGAGAGAACACGAATCACACTCACGCGACAGGAACCTGATGTCGATTAGATCCTTTATCACAGCTGGATTTGTCGGGGCCAGCGAAAACGTGAAAGGAGGCCCGTGGCCCAACGCCCACACATCTTCGTCAGTAGCAGTGAGCACGCCCAAAAGACCAGGCTGCACTCCCTCCGTCACGTGGAAGACTGTCGGTGGCAGGAGACGGGGCGGGCAATCGTTAACATCGATAACCGTTATCGTTAGTGTGGCTGTTGAGGACTGTGGAGGTTGCCCTCGGTCAATGGCAATGACCTTGGCCATCCCAAGGGCCCCACCGGAGGTCTCTCTGTCTAGGGACCTCCAGAGGCTTACAGACCCGGCCTTGTCGATAGTTAGGGCTCCCCATCCCCCTACGACGTGATAGTCTACGCCTTGTTTGCCTTCCTGGGAAGAAGAACGAATAGAAAAAAATCGAATTAAGAAAGAGATAAGGAAAACATTTAAAACTAGAGAGGCACTCAGTAGAGAGCATGCCTTCGCCACGCCAAGCAGTCTGATTTTGCTCCACTACGTTCGTTGAAATTAGTTCAGTAGTTTTTGCATTCACAAACAATAAACTAACAAAATATTTTCCACTTAACATTGTAATTATTTTCAAAGTACTGCTGCATTCTTGTACTTATTTGTACTTCATCCAAAATATTACAGATTCATCCTTGGGTCATACCCAATAAGACTACCAAGTTTGGTCAAAATCTGTCCTGTAGTTTTTATGTAAGTTGCTCACAAACAAACAAACAAATAAACTGACAAACAGAAAACAGGGGTTAATACATAACAATTTTGGCGAAGGCAACTATATCATAGAATGAAAAATGAAAAACAAAACAAGCCCCTCACCATATCGGCATCGTGAGCCGGCAAAGAAGTCAAGACGGTCTGTGGTTGGGCGTCCTCCCGCACCGTCAGGTGGAGGTGCGGGCGTGCGAAGACGGGGGCGTTATCGTTCAAGTCCCTCAGGCGGACCTTCACCCAGGCAGAGTCCAAATGGCGACCGTCGTGCCAACCACCTCGCCCCTGGAGAGGATTTTACGCTACTTGAGTTCGAATCCCACGATGGAAAGTGAGGTTTTTATCTAATATTCCCCTAATTTATCAGTGACTTCCATAATCCTGCTTCATTAACTAATTTATTACCATGACTTTATCATCGACTTCATTCTCCTTTTTTCCTTTACCATTTATTTTATTCCTTATTATTTCCTTATGTGATTCTATTCTCTAGATTTTTACTTTATCGAAACTATTACCTTGCCTTGCTTTATCAGTTACTTTATTCTCTAACATTGTATTTCTTGGAACTATATTTCATATAGCTTTATCAGTGACTATATTCCCTCCCTAGTCTGATTATATAAAATCAAGGATCCTGCTTCCTCGTCTTGCTTTACCAGTCACCTTATTCTCTAGTTCTTTAAATTTATCAACGATTTTAATTAATATTTCCATACTTTATCTGTGAATCTCTTGCCTATATTTTCCCTGTTGGGGCCCCTGGGCTTATAGAATCCTGCTTTTCCAACTAGGGTTGTAGCTTAGCATTTAATAATAATAATAATAATAATAATAATAATAATAACTCCTATACCATTATCATTTACTTTCCATCCCAAAAGTTCTTGCTTTACCAGTAACTTTATTTTTTAGTTCTTCACTTTATCATCGATTTTAACATATATCCTCTTACTTTATCTCCGAACTCCTTGCCTAATCATACTATATCAATGACTCTATACCTTTGTCATATAAAAAACACAAAGTATTGCTTTACCAATGATTTACTCAAGTTATTTTCTTTATCAGCCATTTCTAACAAAAATTTCCGTACGTTATCAGAGATTTTTTTGCCTAATCATACTATATAAACAACTCAAAACCACTGCCTTCTACTTCCCATCCCACAAAGTCTTGCTTTACCAATAACTTTATTCTATAGCACTTTTCTTTATCAGCGATTTTAATAAAAAAAAATATATGCTTTATTAGACCAACAACTATATACTATTGTCATTCTTATTTCATATCACAAAAGTTCTTGCTTTACCAGTAAATTATTTTCTAGTTCTTCATTCTATCAGCGAATTTAACATATTTCGCTTATTTGTTTCTGTCAATTCCTTGCCTAATCATATTATACCATCAGTTATATACCATTGTCATGTAATTTACCTCCCCACAAGTTTTCCTTTAACAATTACTTTATTCTCAAGTTTTTTTCTTTAGGCAACATTTATTCAATGATTTTTACCGTTCTAAAAACGGATATATTGACGTAAAAGAGTGACATTACGCTCACCAACCCGTAAAATATAATAACAAAGTATGGCAAAATTACGGTCGCCCGCATTTTATTGAAATACGGCTGAGAACTATATTTTTACAGAGAATTTCCGATTAAAATTATCGATTTTTTAAGAGTGTACTAAATCAACGCTGAACTATTGTCATGTACTTCACATCCCACAAAGTTTTGCTTTACCAGCAAACATTTCTTCTACAATTCCTTACTTTATCCGTGACCTGTATCATGAATTTGAACCCTCGGCGATGCGTCTCATCTTCGAAGTCGAGGGTCTGACGGGCGTACAAATGACCCAAGGGCCCGACTGACCTGACGCCAAAATGGGCCCAGCCCCAGCCGCTCTCATCGACCACCTGCGACAGGAAGAAAGAAAATGACGATTCCAAAGGAGAAAAGGATTGAATTTTGGTTCACAGAATTTAGGACATGTGGACTTGGATTTGGGTTTATAGAATTTAGGACGTATGGCCTTCTATTTGGGTTTATAGAATTTAGGACATACAGTCAGGGATTTAGGTTTACATAATTTAGGACACATGGCATTGGATTTGAGTTTATAGAATTTAAGACACACGGCCTTGGATTTAGGTTTATAGAATCAGGACATATGGTCTTGGATTTGTGCTTATAGAATTAGGACATAAGGCCTTGAATTTGGGTTTACAGAATTTAGGACATAGGGCATTTGATTAAGGCTTATAGAATTTAGGACATAAGGCCTTGGATTTGGGTTTACAGAATTTAGGACATAGGGCCTTTGATTAAGTCTTATAGAATCAGGACATATGGCCTTAGATATGGGTTTACATAATTTAAAACATAGGGCTTTGGATTTGGGTTTACAGAATTTACGACATAGGGCCTTGGATTTGGGTTAAGAGAGTTTAGGACATAGGGACTTGGATTTGGGTTTACAGAATTTATGACATAGGGCCTTGGATTAAAGTTTATAGAATTTAAGACATATGACCTTGGATTTGGGTTTAGAGAGTTTAGGACATGTGGATTTTAATTTGGGTTTAAAAATTTTGGACATATGGACTTGAATTTTGATTTATAGAATTTAGGATATATGGCCGTGGATTTGGGGTTAGAGAATTTAGGTCATAAGGCCTTCGATTTGGGTTTATAGAATTTAGGACATAGGGCCTTTGAATAAGGCTTATAGAATCAGGACATATGGCCTTCGATTTGGGTTTACATAATTTAAGACATAGGGCCATGGATTTGGGTTTACAGAATTTGGGTTACTAGGTCTTGGATTTGGGTTTAGAAAGTTTAGGAAATAGGGACTTGGATTTGGTTTATAGAATTTAGGACACATGACCTTGGATTTGGTTTTACATAATTTATGACATAGGGCCTTGGATTAGGGTTTATAGAATTTAGGACATATTGCCTTGAATTTGGGTTTACAGAATTTAGGATATATGACCTTTGATTCGGGTTTAAAGAATTTAGGACATATAGCCTTGGATCTGGTTTATAGAAATTAGGACATGTGGGCTTGGATTTGAGTTTATAGAATTTAGGACATATGAACTTGGATTTTTTTTTATAGAATCAGGACATATGGTTTTGGATTTGGATTTAAATATTTTACGGCACATGTCCTTGGATTTGGAATTATATAATTAGTACATATCATGGATTTGGGCTTATAGAATTAAACAGATGGTCTTTGAATTGGGTTTATAGAATTAGGACATATGGCCTTGGATTTAGGTTTATAGAATTTAAGACACACGGCCTTGGACATAGGTTTATAGAATTTAGGACATTGGGGCTTGGCTTTGGGTTTACACAATTTAGGACATATGGCCTTAGATTTGGGTTTACAGAATTTAGGATATAGGGCCTTGGATTTGGATTTAAAGAAATTAAGACATAAGGGCTTGGCTTTGGGTTTACAAAATTTAGGACATATGACCTTGGATTTGGTTTTATAGAATTAAGGAATATGACCCTGGATATGTGTTTACAGACTTTATGACATATGGGCTTGAATTTGGGTTAACATAATTCAGAACACACGAACGGGTGCTTGGAAGATGGAGGTTATTCAGTGAACAAGTGAAACTAGGGGTTTTCTAGTGTACCCAACCCGTCACACTATCGTCTAAATATTTCAGAAAGATCCTTCCCATCCCCTCCCGTTTTCTTAACTACAACCCACTGGTTCGGCAACTTGCGGGAGAATGTAAGCCTACTTTACGGGGACCTCTATCACCAGGGTATTACTACTAGTTTTCCCCCTGAGCGTGACAGGTTATATATATATATATATATATATATATATATATATATATATATATATATATATATATATATATATATATATATATATATATACAGGGGCAAAAAACAAGAAGCATAAATACATAAAAAAAGAGAGATGGATTTGTTATATTAACAGAAGATGAAGAAAGGCAACGTTGGATGGAACACTTAAGTGAGGTGATGAATAGATATGAAAAGAATAATTTGATTGATACACTTGAAAGTGAGGAAGACCTTGGTGTGCCCTTGAATGTATTCAGTGTGTTTGAAATCGAAGCTATCATTAAAAAACTCAAGAGATGGAAAGCTCCTGGATACGATTTTGGCCGAAAATGAAGTGACTCTCACAATACTTACAAGAATGTCTTGTAGAATGTGGCATGAAGAGGCAAAACCTGATGAATGAGAGCTAGGAGTGTTGATGAAGATGGCAAAAGAGGAGATCTGACTAATTACAATAATTACAGAGGCATCACACTTATTCAAGTTGTTAATAAAATATATAGTATACTTATTCTAAAGAGACTAGAGAGAAAGATTGATGAAAAGCTGAGATATAAACATGCAGGCTTTCGAAAGGTAGAAGTTGTAATGACCAGATTCTTATTTCAAGACATATGGTACAGCAATGTGTAGAATATAGAAATCCACTTTTGATGCCATTTGTGGACAATGAAAAAGCCTTTGATAGTATGCAATTTTGTGGAGAGTCCTGCATTATTATGGAGTTCCTCTTAAATATGTAAATTTCATTAAATCTGTTCATGAGCATAGCAAGAGCTAAGTTAATGTTAATGGAGTCCTATCAAATGAATTTCTAGTGAAGAGTGGAGTACCCCAAGGAAATGTGTTGTTACCTATGTTTTTTATCCTCCTCATGGATTTTGTAATGCATAGAACAGTTGGGGATGGTGGAGAAGGATTGAACTGGATTGGGAACAGGAAATTAGTGGACCACGATTATAGTGATGACGCTGTCCTTATTAGCAAAATACCACAGGACTTGCAAAGATTGCTTACCAGAATGAATGTGATAACACATGAGGTTGGGCTCCAGATAAATAGAAGAAAGACAGAGATGATGAGAACGGAATATGCAATGGAAGATGAAATATCATTGGAAGGAGAGAGAATTAATAAGATGGAATCATTTAAATATTTAGGAACTATGATTTCTAATACAGGGTCATTAGAATTTGACTTTAATGAAAGACTGAAAAAAAACAAATCAGACAATGTCTAGGTTTAGTAAAATTTGGAAATCAAATCACCTGAAATTACATAAAACAGTAAGGCTATATATCAGTTAAGTGAGATCGGTGTTACTGTATGGAATTGAGTCGTGGTATGACAATGAAACAATATCCAACAGATTTTGTAGATTTCAGAACAAAGCCCTCAGAAGAATATTGGGAGTTCCATGGCAGGGCAGGATTAGAAATTAAATCACAAGAGAGATTCCTCAGCTGCCATATGTGGATGAGATCATGGTGAGGGGTAGATGGAGATGATTTCGGCCTGCTCTTCGCACTCCCAAAGAGAGATGAGTACACCAAACTTTCAACTGGGCTCCACTGGGCACTAGAAGAGCTGGAAGACCCAGGCCATCGTGGCTAGTTACTATGAAGTGTGAGAAGTAGGAGAAGATGAATGAAGAAATATTGATTTAAAAGCTCAAGGTAGAGAGGACTAGCGAAATCTAACTGAGGCCTTTTGCATCAATAGGCGTAGGAGGAGGTGATAATAATGAGGATGATGATTAATTCAGCGCCTAGGCGCAACTGTAAAACATAAAAGCTGCATTATGATGTAGATATTTAATAGAGGTTGAACAGAAAGATGGAAGAAAGGAGTGTAGGGAGGTAAACTAGAAAGCTCTGAGATTGATGGTCACAGTGCGTCGCATAAGATGTACAGATGGCACTGCGGGATGAGAGAATAACTGATGGATAAAGAAATTTCACGTGCATATCTGATATATGAAAAATAACTAATGGAAATTAACTAATAGAATACAAACAATAACATCCTCTAATAGGACAATTGAAAAATTATTGACTGATAAAGAAAAATAACAAACCAAAAGATTAAATAGAATGAGAATAAAAGAACAAAAAGTAAATAATCGAATAACAGATAATCGAAAATAAAGGAAAAACAACACATAGGAAAAATCATTGACTGATAATGAAATAATGGTAAAAAAAAAATCTCAGGTCATGTTCTAAAATTAACTTACGGAATATATGTTAAGTAATGGAAAATCCACATGATAAAAATGATCGACAATTATTTGATGTCGTCACTCAACATCTGTTAAGCGGATGATCGAACACTTGAGATTTTCTGATTACTGTAAATAAAAATATTGTGCTCACTTGTGTTTATAACGAATATCTGCACCACAGCAGAATTTTCCGGTAGATCTCTCTCTCTCTCTCTCTCTCTCTCTCTCTCTCTCTCTCTCTCTCTCTCTGACTATATTTCTAAACCCTGCTTTCTTCCCCCCCTCTCTTTTATTTTGATAATTATTATCACTCTCTCATTGTATTTTAAAGCATATAAATATAACACTATCTCTCTCTCTCTCTCTCTCTCTCTCTCTCTCTCTCTCTCTCTCTCTCTCTCTCTCTCTTTGACTATATTTCTAAACCTTACTTTCTTCCCCTCTCTCTCTTTTATTTTGATCATCTTTACACTCTCGCACTGTGTTTTAATGTATATAAAAATAACATTCTCTCTCTCTCTCTCTCTCTCTCTCTCTCTCTCTCTCTCTCTCTCTCTCTCTCTCTCTCTCTCTCTCTCTCTCTCTGACAATATGTCTAATCCTTGCTTTCTATCCCCGTCTCTCTTTTATTTTGAATATCTTTACCACTCTTACTCTATTTTAAAGTATATATAAACATTCTCTCTCTCTCTCTCTCTCTCTCTCTCTCTCTCTCTCTCTCTCTCTCTCTCTCTCTGACAATATGTCTAATCCTTGCTTTCTATCCCCGTCTCTCTTTTATTTTGAATATCTTTACCACTCTTACTCTATTTTAAAGTATATATAAACATTCTCTCTCTCTCTCTCTCTCTCTCTCTCTCTCTCTCTCTCTCTCTCTCTCTCTCTCTCTCCTCTTACCCTGTAAAAGAAGTAATTGTTGGTGTCCCTGTCGCTGACGGAGATCTCCAGCAGCGTGGAATTATCGGGTGGCTGTCGACCCCAAGTCTCGTCCATCTCCAGCTCCCACATCTTCTTGGCCAGGCGAGGAGAGTTGTCGTTCACGTCGACTAGTCGTATAATGACGATCCCGGAACCTAATGTGTCGAGAAGAGGATTGAAAAACAGATTGATTATTTGAATTAAAGATATATTTCACTTATACAATTATGTGGAAATGATGTGACATGGATATGAGAGCAAACTAAAGTCGAAGATGTTTCAACAAGTAAGAAAAAGAAATGGAAATGGGCAGGACATATAATGACACCTTAATAATGAGAATGAAAGAAAATATATTGATTTTAAGAATAAAAAGAATGGGCATTAGATATTGCAAGAGAAACAGGGGAAGGAAGAGAAAGACGATGGTTTCACGAGCTAAGACAATTTGCGGGTATAGGATCGCATAGGCAGACCATAAATATATGCAAGTGGAAGGACTTCTGAGGCCTTTGTCCCGCAGTGTACTAGCAACAGCTGATGAACTGATGATGATAAAGTAAAGATAGACATTTTGAGGTCTTTATTAATGAAATAAGTGTTTAAAGGATGAATGTACATTAATACATTTGTGTTGGAATGATTTATGATGATGTAAAGATAGACGTAGGTTCGAGGCTATGGTAGGAAAAGGGAGAATACTTCACTTTTATTTCCCAATTTGAATTTCGATGAGCATCGTCTTCTAACAAATGGTGGAAAATAAAAGTATTAATAGGATTAACTTTCTTCATTTCAATTCCTAATCGGATTATTAAGGATTCAAGATTATATAGTGTGCAAGATCTACCAGTGAATCAATAAAATAAAGATTAACTGATAAAAATTACAAATCATAGATAGACATAATTAAGGAAATTAACTTAGGAAAGGATTCTCTCAATTCTATTCACTATTCAAGTTCCTTGTCCTTAAAAAATATATCAGCTAA
Organism: Palaemon carinicauda; assembly: GCF_036898095.1. Lineage (NCBI taxonomy): Eukaryota > Metazoa > Arthropoda > Malacostraca > Decapoda > Palaemonidae > Palaemon > Palaemon carinicauda. The sequence continues at coordinate 52,736,255 of NC_090757.1, read as the reverse complement.
CTGTAAAGTCTTAAAACTATTTTTAGAAAATAGGAAATGATTGAAAAAAAGAAATGACTATGACAGTTGTATTTATATAAGCCTGGTGAATAATATTTCATATAAATAGGGATATTCATAATCTAATGAATGGAGGTAATTTGTATATACCTATAAATTTTAATGAATATGAATAAGAATATATTCACGTGCGTTAATTTCAAAGTTAGAGCTGACACACTAATTTTCAAACAGCCACATCGTTCCAAGGTCTTTTCACACATACGTAGATACATACAAACACAAACATATAGGCAGACATATGTGTGTGTGTATATATATATATATATATATATATATATATATATATATATATATATATGTATATTTTTATATTTTTAATATGATTGTGTGTATATATATATATATATATATATATATATATATATATATATATATATATATATATATATATATATATATAGCCATACACAAAATGTCTGATATATCACATTTATATCAAACTTTTAAAGATTACTTTGATAAGAGATACTCTGCGGCTCTCTTGTAAGAACACACACAAACCCGCATTAACACTTGTATACATATAAACACACATAAAAATATATATATCTATATATATATATATATATATATATATATACATAACATATAAATATATATACATAAATATATGTATATGTGAGTATGTATATATATATACATATATATATATATATATATATATATATATATATAGTTATATATATATATATATATAGTTATATATATATATATATATATATATATATATATCACATATATATATATACCGTATATATACATAAATACATGTATGTATGCATGTATGTATATTTATATATATGTGTATATATATACATTACATATAAATATATATATATACATATATATATATATATATATATATATATATATATATATATTCTGTATATATAGCCTATCTCTAAATATTCTGGAAAGACAAATACTAGAATAAAATAATGTATAATTTTCAAGATTACCTATGAATAACTATAAAAATAAGAAGACGAAGGAAAGATTATAGTAAAAAAAACTAAACATTGCAATCATAACTTAGAAGAAATAAGTATCAAAATAACTAAGGTTTCAAGAAAATTATACAATATGAATGACTATGATTTAATAAACATTAAGATTCCGAGAAACAAAACCGATCCAAAATATCTGTCCAAAATCAGTTAAAATTGAAAGAAATTCCACCTCAAAACGAGCGAAAATTATTTAGCTATGTAATCTTAAGCCTTTATACCTAAACGGCAGCAAGACTTTCTCATTTCATGCTTGATAGTCAAAAGTCTCGCATCTAATTAGAGACATTAATTAGGCAGCCGGGTTCAATGCGTTTTAAGTGGGCAACGCTGTCCCTCCAGCCAGCCTGCTCACACATTAGAGGAATAATATTCTCTCTCTCTCTCTCTCTCTCTCTCTCTCTCTCTCTCTCTCTCTCTCTCTCTCTCTCTCTCTCTCTCTCTCTCTCTAGCAGTCTGAGGTAATGGAGTGGGTCTTAACTAACGTCTTGATATGTTCCTCCAATCTTTGATCATGAATGTGACTAACCAAAGAGCTCTGGAGTTTTGAGAGGTAAGAAGGAAGAGGAACCAGGTTAATATTCCGGTCTCGATAGGATTAGATTTATGAAATAATGTATAAATTAGGTCATATGGGGTGGTGTTCAGGCTTGGGAGGCCATTCGGTGAAGAAGAGATATGGTAGAAGCCTAGAAAAGTGGATGCAGCAATGGACGTAAGGTTCGCTGCTAAGACACTAATGTAATGTCTATAGAGTCATGATAGCCTCATGATATTGAATGATGTAAAAGATGAAAATTATCTTAATTAAGGTATTCAAACAAATTAAATTGGTCACCAAATCTCTTTAAATATAAAGTTTTTTTGTTGGTTACGACTTGCAGCTCAAACGGTTAAATTCATTCACTTCATATGTGAAACAAGGACTGGAGGACCCCTGTTATCATTTAGTCTACAAAAAAATATTCCATATCTACATCTTCAAAAGAGTTCCGTAAATGAATGGGCTTTGTATCCGTCCCATTGGTCTTGCCCCTCCCAATTATAAATTGACCCTTGAATAGCTACAAGTGCAGTATAAGAGTACCAATACATTGCAGGAATACTCGGTTGCGCACTCAAGCATATAGATTTAGTCTAAGTAATTAGTTGTGTTCCTAAAACATTTCATACTTTTAAATGATAAGGTGTTCCAACAGTCCTCCATCTGCTTGAAAAAAAAGTAATCCTGAAAAAAAAAAAAAAAAAAACTTGCTTTACAACTCTCGTACATTTCACCCTTGACCATCACATACACAATCTTCTCATACAACTTTCACAATGTCCACTTACCTCCTATAATCTAAACCTGAATATTATATATTTGTGAAAACTTCATTTAAAGCCTATCTTACAACCATTCCATACACTGGACCTTTTATCATAATAGACATAAAAAAATACAAAATGTGATCAAACATTGGATATTCTACGGGAATTAGCATTAAATTTTAATTAGGAAACTTCAGACTGGTATGGTATGATGCATATAATTCATCAAGGGTACAAACACCGTGGTCAGTCCTCAAATATATATCTGCCCATGATAGACTTGTACTCGGATGACGATCTGCCTTGTTAAAACTCACAAACATTTTGCAATACTCCAACTGCCTTCATCATTTCAAATTATAAACGTAAGCAAAATAATATGTGACATTATTTATTTCTTTTCCAGAGCGATGAATTAGTTTTAATTAATTGCTATTAGGTTCAGCATTAAAAAAAATCAGATAATTATCAATGTTAAACATTAGGATTGTACCTTAGCTTTTACTACTACTACTACTACTACTACTACTACTACTACTACTACTATTAATAATAATAATAATAATAATAATAATATTAATAGCAACAACAACAACAACAACAAAAACAATAATAATAATAATAATAACAAAAACAACAACAACAACAACAATAATAATAATAATAATAATAATAATAATAGAAGTAATGTTTTCATAACATATTCTCAAAAATAATGAAATCTAATGAGGAAAATATTTTCTTATTCTTTCTTAATACCTCTTGTGGAAAAAGCATAACATGGATCCATGAGTTATGGGATGATTAAACTTTCAATTCCCTCAGCATTAATGAGAGAAGATGCCTCTCCTTCGCTATTTTTCTTCATGTAATTAGTTTATAAAGACGAAAAATAATAACTGGTGGAAATGAAGTAATTGAACAATCACAGCTATTAACCCCCCCCCCTCTCTCTCTCTCTCTCTCTCTCTCTCTCTCTCTCTCTCTCTCTCTCATATGTGCAATTAGAATATATAATTGATTATCTCTCTCTCTCTCTCTCTCTCTCTCTCTCTCTCTCTCTATGTGCAATTAAAATATAATTCTCATTGTAGTTGGAATTAACTATCATTGATTAATTTCTCTCTCTCTCTCTCTCTCTCTCTCTCTCTCTCTCTCTCTCTCTCTATGTGCAATCATAATATAACTCATTGCAGTTGGAATTATTTAACATTGATTAATCTCTCTCTCTCTCTCTCTCTCTCTCTCTCTCTCTCTCTCTCTCTCTAACAAACAAAACAAAAACAAAAAACAATACCACTACTGCAAATGAATCATAATCTTGCCCACCAAAATTACCCCCAACATCAAACGAAGCAAAGAGGCGAGAACGCGTCAAAACCAAGGTTCGAAAAATCTGCGCCAGCAATTTCAGTCATTGTTTAGGTGGGAGCGCGACGCCGGCCTTGTAATTAATGCTTGGGATGCGCTAAGCTATATATTTCCAGGACAGTGTGGAGATGAAAAACGTAATAGGCTACTGTTGTAATCAACTGTTGTTTGGATTGTGTGGAAGGCGAGATTAGTTGCCTAGGACTATTATTAGATAGTAAACGACTTGAAAATATTCTCTCTATATATATCGATATATACATATATGTATATATATATATATATATATATATATACATACATATATATATATATATATATATATACACAACAACAACACCAAGAACAATAACTGCAGCCGTTTCTAATCCACTTTAGGACAAACGCCTCAGATATGTCATTATTCATGCCCGATGGCCAAGTGCTATTTGATAAAGGTGGAAGATTTTCGTCTGATCGGTCACTGCAAACCAACCTAGCATGGGTAGCTCTGACTAATCGGCTACAGCTTCGTGACCATGCAAATACGCAAACTCCTTTCACCACGTTAAGGTATCCCGACACAAATATATATATATATATATATATGTGTGTGTGTATAATATATATACATATATATATATATATATATGTGTGTGTGTGTGTGTATATACATAATATATATATATATATATATATATATATATATAAAATATATATATCATATATATATATATAATATATATATGTGTGTATAATATATATATATATATATATATATATATATGGACAAATACAAGAGATGTACAAACAGGATTAAGACAAGGTAAAAGTTGTACTGATAAAATTTTCTGTTTAAGACAGATAGTAAAACAATGTATAGAATATAGAAATCCACTTTTGATGGCACTTGTGGACTATGAAAAAGCCTTTGATAGTGTGTATCGGTAATTTTGTGGAGATCCCTGCCTTATTATTGAAGTTTCTCTTAAATTTGTAAACTTGATTAAATCTGTTCAGGTGTATAGCAAGTGCAAAGTTAATGTTAGTGGACTCTTATCAAATGAATTTCAATTGAACAGCGGAGTACTCCATGGTAATGTGCTGTCACCTATGTTGTTTATGTTGGGGATGGTGGAGAGGGGAGAGGGATTGGACTGGATTGGTACCAGGAAATTAGCGAACCTAGATTATGCCGGTGACGCTGTCCTTATTGGCAGAACACCACAGGACTTGTAAAGAATGCTTACCAGAATGCATGAAATATCACATGAAGTTGGACTCAAGATAAATCGAAGAAACCCAGAGATGATGAGAATGGAATATGCAATGGAAGAGGAAATATCATTGGAAAGAGAAGAGATTAATGAGGGGCGAATCATTCAAATATTTAGGAACTATGATTTCTAGTACAATATCTTTAAAATTTGAGTTTCATGAAAGATTGAGAAAAAGCAAATCAGAGAATGACTAGGTTAATTAAAATTCGGAGATCAAATTGCCTGAAATTACATATAAAAATAATCCTATATATCAGTTTAGTGAGATACGTGTTACTATATGGAAATGAGTTGTGGTATGACAATGAAACAATATCCAACAGATTTTGTAGATTTGAGAACAAAACCCTTAGAAGGATATTGGGAGTTAAATTAGAAATGAAGCTATAAGAGAGATTACCCGAGTGCCATATGTGGATGAGATCGTGGGGAGGGTAGATGGAGATGTTTTGGGCATCCTCTTTGCACTCCCCAAGAGAGATTAATCCACCAAACTTTCAACTGGGCTCCACAAGGCATTACAAGAGTTAGAAGACCCAGGCCTACATGGCTGAGGACTATGAAACGTGAAGTATGATATGATGAATGGAGAAGTATTGATTTAAAAGCTCAAGATAGAGACGGTTGGTAAAATCTAACTGAGGCCCTTTGCGTAGGAGAAAGATGATGATGATGATGATGATGATGATGAGTAGGAGTAGGAGAAGGAGAAGGAGATGATGATGATGATGCGAAGGAGAAGGAGATGATGATGATGATGAGAAGGAGAAGGAGATGATGATGATGATGATGATGATGATATATATATAAATATATAAATATATATATATATGTTTGTGTATATATATATATATATATATGTGTATGTTTGTGTATATATACATATATATGCATATATATATATATATATGCATATATATATGCATATATATATATATGCATATATATATATATATATATATACAGCATACACACACACACACACATATATATATATATATATATAAATACATATACATACATACAGAGAGATAGATAGATAGATAGATAGATAACTACTCAGTGACTTGTCTAAGAAATTCAGTATTCAGAATCCGGCTTTTTTGTGTTAGGTTTGATCCCGCTTTATCGCTCACAAGTTCACTCATCTGTAAATTTATTCCACCATCACCCAGGGTCAGCAAAAAGAGATTGGGGCTGGTAATCTCACACTTGTGAACTTGCTGAAAAGCCACAAGTTAAACTCTTCTGATTTAACCCCTTTATATATATATATATATATATATATATATCATTACAAGCTAGGCTATAACCCAGTTAGAAAAGCAAAATGCTATAAGCCCATGGGCTCCAAAAAAAAGGTAAATAAATAAACTACAAGAGAAGACTAAAGAATGAAAACAAAATATTTCAAAGAACACCAACAAAATTAAATTACATCCTTCACATACCAACTCTAAAAATTTCAAAAAACAAGAGGAAGAGAAACAAGACAACAGCCTGCCCGAGTGTATCCTCAAGCAAGAGAACTCTGATCCAAGACAGTGGAAGGCCATGGTGCAGAAGCTATGGCCCTACCCAAGACCAGAGAACAATGGTTTGATTTTGGAGTGTTCTTCTCCTAGAACAACTGCTTACCATATCTAAAGAGTCTCTTTTACCCTTACCAAGAGGAAAGTAGCCACTGAACAATTACAGTGCAGAAGTTAACTCCTGGAGCGAAGAAGAATTGTTTGGTAATCTTAGTGTTGTCAGGTGTATGAGGACAGGATAATATAGAAAGAATAGGCAGGACTATTCGGTGTATGTGTAGGCAATGACAAATTGAGCCGTAACAAAAGAGAAAGAGAGAGAGAGAGAGAGAGAGAGAGAGAGAGAGAGAGAGAGAGAGAGAGAGGGGGGGGGGTCAAATGTAGTACTGTCTGGCCAGGCAAAGGACCCAATAAATCTCCAGCGGTGGTATCTGGTGCCCTAGCAAACCTACTACCTATCAATATATATATATATATATATA
>NC_090757.1:52719230-52721730 GCF_036898095.1 Palaemon carinicauda | reverse complement strand
ACAAATGTAACGGGGAACGAAGTTAAAGTAAAAAGCTCAAAAGTAAGGCCAGCTTAAAGCCAAAGAGACAAATTTCACCTTCAGATGTTTCGTGTTTAATCTTCTCTACTTCTATAAATCTCTATCGTCAGACAAAGCTTTCATAGATCAAACTTGTTATCACTAGCTCTGTAATTAAAAAAAAAAAAAAAGGATTTGCAAAGAGTAATTACCTAAAGTAATTCCTCAGTTCTCTCTCTCTCTCTCTCTCTCTCTCTCTCTCTCTCTCTCTCTCTCTCTCTCTCTCTCTCCCTTTTTTCTAAAACTTGGAGAGTCCAGAGGTCTCTTGAATTCTTAAAAGCGAAATGTGTCCTTTCTGTGTGTGTGAGGAAGATAAGTGGTTTGCGGTCTTCGCAAGGTTATTATATCCTGTGGTATTTTATTAATGGGATTTGTGGCACGAAGAGAGAATGGAGGTTATTTAGTAGATGCAAAAACCTGGGGATTTTTGTCTTACAGGCATCACTGACTATAGAGCATAGTTTTTTATTTTTGAAAAAAAATTATATATATATATATATATATATATATATATATATATATATACTGTATATATATATATATATGTATATATATATATATATATATATATATATATATATATATATATATACATATATATACATATATATATATACGTATATATATATATATATATATACATATATATATATATATATATATATATATATATATATATATATATATATAAATATATATATATATATATATATATATATATATATATATATATATATTAGCTAAGCTACAACCCTATTTGGAAACGCAAGATTCTATGAGCTCAACAGTTCCAACAAGGAAAAATAGCCCAGGAGGGACTACTACTACTACTACTACTACTACTACTACTACTACTACAACTACTACTACTATAAGATTGCCTTGCCTATAGCAAGACATGGACTCTAGCGCCAAAGGCCGCCCGTAAGAGAATTTGAATTTGTAGGGTGGTCTCCCAGAGGAGGCCGGGGTACTGCAACGTTGAATACACAAGGGTAGATTTTAAGAGTTGCTGGTAACGCAAAAAAGGGTGGATCTTTACCTTACAAGAGGGAGGATATATAGCGACTGGTGTGTAAGGGAGTGAGGAAGGGAGGTAGTCCGGAGGAGAGACTCCTCTTTAGGTCCACGAAATGAAAGGTTAACAGACAGTCTGTCAGTAGGAGAGAAAGTTGTTATAGCAACAAGTCCCAGTAAGTAAAAGAGACTAGGAGAGGAGAAAGGTAGTTTAAGTCAGAGAAAAAAGAAGCAGTTTTGAGCAAATAAGCTTATCCCTGCTCACCCAGGAAGGAAAGGAAGCAGGTTTGAGCAAATAAGCTTATCCCTGCTCACCCAGGAAGGAAAGGAAGCAGGTTTGAGCAAATAAGCTTATCCCTGCTCACCCAGGAAGGAAAGGAAGCAGGTTTGAGCAAATAAGATTATCCCTGCTCACCCACGAAGCAAAGGAAGCAGGTTTAAGCAAATAAGCTTATCCCTGCTCACCCAAGAAGGAAAGGATATAAGGAAATAAATAAACGATACGAGAAATATTTAACAATTAATAAAATATTTAATTCCATATAAAAACTATTAAAAGACTTAGGTCAGCCTGTTCAACATGACAACATTTTCTGTAAGTTTGAACTTTTGAAGTTCTACCGATTCAACTACCCGATTAGGAAGGTCTTTCCACAATTGGAATGAAACTTCTTGAATGCTGTATAATAATATTGAGCCTCATGATGGAGAAAGCCTGACTATATATATATATATATATATATATATATATATATATAGATATATATATATATATATATATATATATATACATGTACAGTAAGAATCAAAAGAACGCCGACACTCGGGGGAAATCTTTCGTCAGATGTCTCTAGTGTTCCCATGACAAAACACACAAGGTGTTGCTCTTCTTACTACTGCTATGAAATGGGCGGAGCTTTCTCCAACCTTAGCAAACCAAAGACAGTAAGGGGCTGTCTTTGTTAGCAAAAGCATACAAAAGTTACAAATCGAGTTGCCATATTACAATTTGACGTCTCAACTATCCACTGCAAATACAAAACACACCCACACATTACATTTACATTTATATATATATATATAAATATATATATATATATATATATATATATATATATATATACAATTACTATTTTTTCGTAGGAAGGGCCAAGTGGACACTCCAGGGAAGGGTCGGGGGGGGGGGGGGGGTCTCCTCTCCACAACCCCTTGCCCGAGCCAGTCACTGAGGAAATAAGGAAGTCAATTCTGATTTAGGGGGTGTGGAGAGAAGTTAAATGAGTTCTTTGTACAGCCTGAAAGATAGTGTGTTATTGCCTAAATATTATTTGATAACTGTTAGTGTTCTACAAATATTTTTAACCGTATTCATTATTGGTTGATTTGTAAAAGATACCAGCAGTAGAATAAAGTAGTAGTTGTT
>NC_090757.1:52696730-52699230 GCF_036898095.1 Palaemon carinicauda | reverse complement strand
TATATATATATATGTGTGTATATATATGTATATATATGTAAATATATATATATATATATATATATATATATATATATGTATATATATATATATATATATATATATATATATATATATATATATACAGTATATGATTCATTGCTTGTCTGGGTTCCTACATGCAAACTGTAGTCTAGAATTACATCACCATATTTGCCTTTGAAAGGACACATGCCTAATGTTTTAATGATATTAAATATAAAAACTGACAATACAATAAGTAATAACATACAATAAAATACATTTAAATGGCCATAACTTTTCTTGAACATGCATGTGCTCACGGATTGTTTTGATTATGCTTTGCTAATTGCTTGGTGTAATGAATGGGTATGTTGTTGACATAATAAATGACATATCAGATGGTGAAATGGAGCGGGTCTTTGATACGACAAACTGCTCCAAGTAATTAGTGAACGGTCATTATTTGCAAAAATGGAATGAGTATCAACATCAATTACGGTTTTATGCAATGGTTATTCCTCTAATTCATCAACAAAAACGGGAAGAACTTAAAGAAAACGGGAATTTGCTGCTTGTTTCTGAATATACTCGGGAAACAAAAACAGAAAATAATAATAATGAACCAAATTTGCAAATCTCTCTTGGGATAGAATCTCCGGATGGGAAATACATTAAATTAGTGTGAAATTCAATTTAAAACATACGAACACGAGCAAACAAGAATTCACATACTGTAGGCTGAAAAGTATACTTAAGCCAATCCTGACCATCTGAGGTGTTTAAATATGAGCTTGGAGTTTAACCCCCCCCCCCCCTCCCCCCAAGAAAAAAGCCAATATTATCAAGAAACTTACCAGAGACAGACATTACGAGTCTGGTGTGAGTTGCAATGGTCCCCAGTAATACCCAAATAGCCTTGAATATTTATGTAATGGCTACTTAAGATTTGTAAAATGTCTGTCAGCGTTGAAAACATCTTGAGAATGCATAAACGCATCTGGATGAAATTGAGTTGAGCGAGATTTGCTTCCAGTGGGTGTGGGCAAAGAAATTAAGTTTTGTCTCCATCAAACCGATATGATTCATTACAATTAATCAGGATTTTCGGACCATTTAATCTTAGAATTATAATAATTATCCTTTTGATAGAAGACATTGGAGAGGACGCATAAGGCCGCCGACCCTTTTATGTAAGGATAACGCTGGGAATCTATAAGAAGATTAAGTATTATAATAATTAAAAACATTAAGGCCAGTTTGTTTTATTATTATTGTTGTTGTTGTTGTTGTTGTTGTTACTACTACTACTACTACTACTACTACTACTACTACCAGCTAAGCTATAACCGTAATTGGAAAAGCAGGATGCTATAAGCCAAAGCGACTGCTGAAAAACATAAGTGAAAGTGTAACTGGCGCCAATAGGTCATGATACTCGTGACGTCATGAATGAACTGTAGCAGTCCTCCATATGCAATGACATTGCATCTTGTTATCACCCTAATTAGTGGCATTAAAGGTTTGTCACAATGAACAGCGAGAGCATTTTACAAGCGGCAGCTATCCCATGGAAACGCATTGCCAAGTCCATTCTAAATTAACCCCCCACCCACAGTTCAGTAAGTTCATTAACGCCAGGGCAATTTTTCTCCATTTGGGGCTGGAGTGACGCCTCCAATTCCACCAGCCAATAAACATTTAGCATGCTGTCAAGAGGCCACCAATGGATGCTTATTGCTCCAGACTTTTCGCAGAAAAGCCAAATGCTCAACGGACAGTTTTAGCTAGGCTTCGGACTCTCTCTCTCTCTCTCTCTCTCTCTCTCTCTCTCTCTCTCTCTCTCTCTCTCTCTCTCTCTCTCATGCAAATCCAATCCACGATATTCTTCCATACGTATAGGCTCTCTCTCTCTCTCTCTCTCTCTCTCTCTCTCTCTCTCTCTCTCTCTCTCTCTCTCTCTCTCTCTCATACGCATGCAAATCCAATCTACGATATTTTTCCATACGTCTCTCTCTCTCTCTCTCTCTCTCTCTCTCTCTCTCTCTCTCTCTCTCTCTCATACGAATGCAAATCCAATCCACAATATTTTTCCATATGTATGTGCTCTCTCTCTCTCTCTCTCTCTCTCTCTCTCTCTCTCTCTCTCTCTCTCTCTCTCTCTCTCTCTCTCTCTCTCTCTCATACGCATGCAAATCCAATCTACGATATTTTTCCATACGTCTCTCTCTCTCTCTCTCTCTCTCTCTCTCTCTCTCTCTCTCTCTCTCTCTCTCTCTCTCTCATACGAATGCAAATCCAATCCACAATATTTTTCCATATGTATGTGCTCTCTCTCTCTCTCTCTCTCTCTCTCTCTCTCTCTCTCTCTCTCTCTCTCTCTCTCTCTCTCTCTCTCTCTCTCTCTCATACGCATACAAATCAAATCCACAATATTTTTCCATATGTATGTCCCCCCGTCTCTCTCTCTCTCTCTCTCTCTCTCTCTCTCTCTCTCTCT
>NC_090757.1:52693785-52696230 GCF_036898095.1 Palaemon carinicauda | reverse complement strand
TTTCTACCATATGTAAGCTCTCTCTCTCTCTCTCTATCTCTATCTCTCTCTCTCTCTCTCATACATTTGCATACAAATTCTATGCAAATTTTTCTACCATATATAAGCTCCTCTCTCTCTCTCTCTCTCTCTCTCCTCTCTCTCTCTCTCTCTCTCTCTCTCTCCTCTCTCTCTCTCTCTCTCTCTCTCTCTCTCTCATGCAAATCCAATCCACGATATTTTTCCATACGTATGGTCTCTCTCTCTCTCTCTCTCTCTCTCCTCTCTCTCTCCTCTCTCTCTCTCTCCCTCCTCTCTCTCTCTCTCTCTCATGCAAATCCAATCCACGATATTTTTCCATACGTATGGTCTCTCTCTCTCTCTCTCTCTCCTCTCTCTCTCTCTCTCTCCTCTCTCTCTCTCTCTCTCTCTCTCTCTCTCTCTCTCTCTCTCTCTCTCTCTCATATTTGCATACAATTCTATGCAAATTTTCTACCATATGTAAGCTCTCTCTCTCTCTCTCTCTCTCTCTCTCTCTCTCTCTCTCTCTCTCTCTCTCTCTCTCATATTTGCATACAAATTCTATGCAAATTTTCTACCATATGTAAGCTCTCTCTCTCTCTCTCTCTCTCTCTCTCTCTCTCTCTCTCTCTCTCTCTCTCTCTCTCTCCTCTCTCTCTCTCTCTCTCTCTCTGAACCGTGGGTATTCCAATTGAAATAAAAAAAAAGGTATTGATTGACCTTTCTATAAAAGAGCTCGTTGGTGTCGTCGATTCCTTTACTGTGTCGTGTCCAAAATCTGCAAACTCTCAGTATTTTAGTCGCACTAAATTAGATGCAACTCAAAAATAACGATTTCCTGCCACAGTCTCTTCCATTGACCTTTTTCCATTCGATATCTTTCTTCTCGGTTTTTTCGTGCATTTGTTTTCCTCTAATTCGGGGTAATTTCATTATCTTTCATCCCTGTGAACTTTTTTTTTAGTTCATTGTTAATCTCACTTTTGGAGTACAATTTTCTTATTAATGTACATTTTACACTGACATTTCCTCCTAAGGTAATCTCTTCTTTTGCTCTCACCTAAACTTTAAGTCAGTGAGATTATCTGATCAGAGATTTAAATGTCTATATAATTGTCTGTTAGTATACATGTCTCCCCTATCTGAGTGGGGATAATTTAACATGGCGAAAGGTTTTGCGTATCACCATGATCAGCAAACCTGTACTAGTCAAGGACACCCATAATAGGTTGGTTTTCTATGAGCGATCAGATAAAAGTATCCAACCATCACCAATCCGCACTGGCCAGCGCGGTGGTGAAAACTGGCTAAAACCCTAACATGAATGAAAATACAAGAGGCCTTTGTCCTGCAGTGAACTAGAAACGGCTGCATTTGTTGTTTTTGTTGTTGTTTTATATATGTCACTGTGCGATTTTATATATATATATATATATATATATATAAATATATATATATATATATATATATATATATATATATATATAATCAACTCCTATCTCCTCTGTATTAATTTCTACTATCCATTGGTAAAGTGGAAATGACCAAGCTGGCACGAGAGTTTCATAACGTAAATTAAGATGATATTTATTCAAACCATGACTTCCAGGACAGGAGAGAGCGGGACACAATTGGTGTCAAAAGTTTTACGTAATAATAAACAGAAAAGACACAGTTATATATTTGCCATTTTCATCTTTCTCGGATTCTTCTTTTGATTCACAGTTTATTCCTAATATTCTGCCTATCGGTATCTTTATTTGACCTTTCCTCTTATCGAACTTCATTCCTTATTTGTTTCTTCCTTACTCAATCATCCTTTCTTGCATATATTCATCCTTCGTATTACTTCTTTATTCGTTATTGATCACCACTATTTTGGGTCTTTCCAAACGTTTACTTCGGTCTAATAATACTGTTTTATGACGAACATTATTTACTTTAGTAAATATTTTTTCTTTTAATAATGGAATGAAAAAAATCCAACCATTATGGCTATCATACTACGAACTAAATATACAATTAAACTATTCAAAAAAATCTAATTATCTTGATGATATGTTACATTACTGAGTGGGCTAAAAAAAAGAAAAAAAAATTGAGAGACTATTTTATTTCTTTACTGCTCTCTGAAGTAAAAATAATATTAAAATATTAAAATAAACTGTAATTATCTTGATTATAATATGTTAGATTACTAAGTAGACTAAGTAAGAAAAAAATGAGTGAATATTCTAGTTCTTTGCTGATTTTGAACTACCTTCCGTATTGTTTTCCCATACTTTCAAACTATCCTCCCTACCTAGTTCCCTTGGTTTCAAACTTTTTCTTCTTTTTTTTCTCCATATTTCCATCTTCCACTCATTCATTTTCCGTTTTCAATTTTCCTTCTATTTCTATATCCGATTTTTCCTCTTCAACCTTTATTCATTATATATATATATA
>NC_090757.1:52646285-52683785 GCF_036898095.1 Palaemon carinicauda | reverse complement strand
GAATTTTCACAAGCTCAGCTTCAAGGAGATCAGGGCAACTTACCCGCAGTGCCCGTAAAAACATGGATGAAAAAACCCTCATTTTGGTTGATGGGTGATGATTAGAATAAAAATGTATGTACGAATTAACATTCGTAAGTTTTCTATATACAGTAAATTTAAAAGACCTTTCTTGTCTAAATACTAGAACATCTAAAAAGGGAAGCTTGTTATCGAATTCTATCTCCAATGAAAACTCAATAGATGGTACCAGAGTGTTTAAGGCTGTTAGAAAAGCTTTTTCATCCTTATCAATGGGCCAAGCACAAAAAATATCATCAACATATCTGACCCAGAAGATACCTGCAGGTAGAATCCTAGGTAGGTACTTGGTCTCAAAAAATTCCATGTAAATATTGCTTAACAAAGGAGAGAGAGGATTGCCCATTGCCATACCAAATTTCTGTTCAAAGAATTCACCATTAAAAGTAAACCTACAACCTTTTATGCACAATTTTAAAAGTTTAAGAATAGAGTCCGTATCCACAGTAAACGTATGTTTGACGAGTTCGTCTTTAAAAAACTCTAACAATTCATCCACAGGAACTTTCGTAAAAAGTGATTTTACATCAAAGCTTATGAGCTTAAAATTATAGTTAAAATCAAACCTCCTTAACCTAAAAATAAAATCTTCATTATTTTTCACAGAGCATCCCAATATAGTGCCAAGAATAGGTGACAGCTCATTTACCAGCCATTTAGACAGTTTGTAAGAACAAGATCCCACGGAACTTATGATGGGTCTAGCAGGAAAGTTTTCTTTGTGAGTTTTGATTACGCCATATAAATATGGTAGCGAGGGACACGTTGTGATGAATTTGGGTATCAACTGCTTGTGATTAGAAAGTACACTCTTAATAGTTTTGTTAAATGAAGCATTGTCTCTGTCAAAAAGCAAAGAAAACTTTTTATGGCTTTGTTAACAACGATGATTTTAATGTGAATAACCTCCTTGTTTTACCTTTTTTCAAACAGTTTGTACCTCTACCTGGAATTTTAAAAACCTTTTGGAATTAATGTAATTTTTAGAAACAACACACTCAAGAATATATTGATAAAAAATTCCCCAAAACAGATTAACGGATGTATATACGAAATTCCATGCAATCAGTGTAATAAACGGTATATCGGTCAAAGTGGCAAAGCACTAGAAACTCGATTAAAACAGCATAAATATAATGTAAGAACGGGAAACATTGCCAGCAGTCTTTTTCAGCATATGAATGAGTGCAACCACGCTATTAATTGGAAAGCTGCTAAAGAACTTATATTTTGCAAAGATTTTGTTAAAAGAAATATCATTGAAACAGTTTTAATTAAGAAAAATTTCGAAGATCTGCTTAACACCAGTTCAGGTATGTACAAACTGGATGAATTTCTTGTAAGCAACATTTTTAAACAACTAGCTTTTAAGTAATTTGTAATTTGCTCATTTTTTCTGTTTTACGTCATCACAGAGGTTTCTTTGTATTCTAATTGTATTTTTAAACCATAAGACCGTGAAGAGGTGTAATAATAACACGAAAGCACTTGTCCAATCTTCGTTTCCTTTTCCCTCCCGGCTTGCTGTCATCTTGAGACATCGCATGTTCCAGCGATTTGTCATTAATATATATATATATATATATATATATATATATATATATATATATATATATATATATATATATATATATATATATACATATATACATATATACATATATATATATATATACATATATATACATATATATACATATACATATATATATATACATATATATATATATATATATATATATATATAGACAAATACAGATAGATAGAAAATATAGATAGATAGATATAAGGCCATACATGAGTTTGAACTTCCACTTACCCTTTGCTGAATGATTTCTCCTGTGAGAGAATTTATGGTAAAATAAGCATCGCTGGGTGCATACCCATCCACTCCATCCCCTCGGACTGTATACAAAAGACCCTGGTAGTCCAGTTCATCTTTGTCCCTAGCTTCTACCTGTAAGGGGTACACAGACATACATGATAATAACTTAATATCTTTAGTAATAGTTTAAAAGATAGATTTCCCATTTTGTGTAGCTGATATACAAAATAAGACTGACTCGTCTATTAATTACCTTCAGCAGTGTGTTAGGAAGATGGCGGTCATCCTCTTCGATGACAGTGACCTCTGGATCCTGGCTGACGAAGTAAGGAGGGCTGTCGTTGACGTCACGCACCTTCACCTGGACGATGGTGTGGACGGCTTGCCCTGCAGCCTCTCCCGATACCACCAGTTCGTGCTTTAAAGAGAGATGGGGGGCATTTGTAGCTAAATAAATAATATATTAATAAGTAGTAGATACGAAAAAATGTTGAGCTGTGTATGACTATATATATATATATATATATATATATATATATATATATATATATATATATATATGTATATATATATATGTATATATATATATATATATATATATATACATATATATATATTGAAATTACATATATATACATGCATACTATATATATACATATATATATATACATATGTATATATACACTATTTTTACATATACCTACATATATATAATATACATGTATTATATATATATATATATGCATACATATATACAATACACATGCAGTGTACATACTTATATTTACATATATATATATATATATATATATATATATATATATATATATATATATATATATGTATATATATATATATATATGTATTTATACATATATATAATACATATCATATATATTTATATATATATATATAGTACATATTATATATATTCATATATATACATATATATAGTATATATATATATATATATATATATATATACATATATATATACATATATATAAATATATATATATATATATATACATATACATGTTATATATATATATATATATATATATATATATATATATATATATATTATATACATAAATACAATATATACAGTTTATAATTGATATTTTATACATGCTGTACATACACTATATAATATCTTACACGTATTGGTGGTCATCCTAACTAGCTGAATTTTATCTCGGTGTTTTGACTATGTTAAGTATAAGGGTTTCATATTTTAACGTTGCGTTCTAAGTGACACACTCGATGTCAATTCTCCTCTTTCTTCAAGTAATCTACTGAAAAAAAAGACATCCTATATTGTCAGGTGCTACACAAAATGATTTATTCCTAATCCTTGCAAATGTTATGAGCGTTTGTCTTAAGAAAAAAAAAAAAAGCACGAAAGGAAAATTGAGGTTATTAATGATCTTACCGGAGATCTACAGTGTAAATGGCTCAGTGAGTGGTGAAGCCTTGGGTAATAATGACCAGAACCAAAACAATGAATAATTGAATTTCCTATTAGATAATTAGTGGGTCGATCTTGTGACGAGCTCCTGTGATTCGCTTCTCGTAACAGAAGCCATGTCAGAGAAATCTGATTATTTGATTAAATTCAGCTCTACCTTCATATTTGAGATTGCTTTTCCATATTCAATGTGACGTTGTCAGAAAACCATATGTCTTCTATGTGCAAAGGAGAATATTCTAATGTCTATTTTCATGCCTATTGGAAACGCTCTGCCTAGCGATCCGGTGGACTGGGGTTCTAGACCTATTGAACTTGATCGTTTCTCGTAGTGTGTACAACCTCGCCCTC
This sequence comes from Palaemon carinicauda, assembly GCF_036898095.1. Taxonomy (NCBI): domain Eukaryota; kingdom Metazoa; phylum Arthropoda; class Malacostraca; order Decapoda; family Palaemonidae; genus Palaemon; species Palaemon carinicauda. The sequence continues at coordinate 52,680,057 of NC_090757.1, read as the reverse complement.
CTTGCGGGTTAAGGATGGGGGTTTGGGGGAGCCTATAGTTCTAACTGCTGGGTTATTAGCAGCCATTACCTGGCCCTCGCCGGCCCTAGTTTCAGTGGAAAGGGGCCTTGAGAGCTGATCATATACATATATGTGGTCAGTCTCTACGGTATTCTGCTGTTAGGTCACTGTCCCTTACCTATGCCATTCATTCGAGACCTTTAAACCTGCATCAGATATTGTGTACAGTCTGCGTCAAAACTGATACAACAAATTGCAAAATTCATCGTATGTAGTTCGTTAGAAATTTATGAGAGGTTACCAGTTAATATATTTCATTCTAATTATTGTCAACCTCTATATCTGATAATAAGTATCAGTGATTAACTGTAGAACCACGGAAGACATTTCCCAAGTGAATGGTCAATCTTAGTTCAATAATTGTTTATTAAAAGAAAGAAAAAAAAGAGAATTTTCCCAAAGAAACAACAGCGGCTCTCAATGTGTTATATCGAGCGTTCACCATTCCGTGGCAGCAGAAACCATCGAGTGCATGACCATTGGCCTAATGTGATAATAAATTACTTTTATAGCCCAATATCGAAAATTATCATTATTTCTATTTATAGAGCACAAAACACTTTAGCAGGCGGGCAGTTAATTCTAATAGCCAGGCCCTCTCCATCATGAGGCTCAATACTACACAGTATTCTAGAAGTTTTATTCCATCTGTTACCAAGTTGTGGAATGATCTTCCTAATCGGGTAGTTGAATCAGTAGAACTTCAAAAGTTCAAAGTTGGAGCAAATGTTTTTATGTTGACCAGGCTGACATGAGTCTTTTTATAGTTTATATATGAAAATATCTGGTTTTGACGTTGTTAATAGTTTATATAGGACATATCTGTTTTGGCGTTGTTACTGTTTTTAGAATGATTTATTGTTAATTTATTCTTATCATTTATTTATTTCCTTATTTCCTTTCCTCACTGGGCTATTTTTCCCTATTGGAGCCCTTGGGCTTATAGCATCTTGCTTTCCCAGCTAGGGTTGTAGCTTGGCTAATAATAATAATAATAATAATAATAATAATAATCTGATTAAATGAAATATAAATAAGACTCCAGTTGGTGTGAGAAAATACATTTTCCAACTTATTTAATAAATTGAGTTGTTTGAATATCTAGATGGTTGTAGCCTAAATATAGTTTTCCATTAGTTAGGTTTCATTACCATGAGCTTTATAAATACGTGCTTGGCTTACCACAATCTATAAACTTGTTAAGTAGTAATACGTTAAAAACGTATCGCTGAATCTTATTCTCGGGTATCAGTATGTAGGTTACTTAAAGAGATATACATTTAATTTATTTATATATATATATATATATATATATATATATATATTTATATATATATATATATATATATATATATATATATATGCTCGAGAACCACAAAGAAAATGAAAATAAGATATATAAGATCAAGTCCTAACTGGTTTCCTATGTCCATTTTCATTGCGGTTCTTCTGAATTTGAGTATCACTTGAGTATCACGTTTCCCTGTGATATTTACACACACACACACACACACACACACACATTATATATATATATATATATATATATATATATATATATATATATATATATATATGTGTGTATGTGTGTGTGTGTGTATGTGTGTGTGGCGACTCCGGCACTCGGGCATAGTTCGAGTACAATATTTTCTAAAATTTAGTCAAACGCGCATTTGTCTAAATTTTAGAAAAACTCCACGGGAAATTTTGTGTTAGAAAGTTTTTTTTCTCAAAGATCACTGTTTGTCCGAAGGCTGCCACTACGGCTAATGCTGGTGGCCTGAGATCGTGGCTCCCTGCCCTTGTAAACACTGACTAAAAGGATATTAGGGTAAATTCCCCCACTAGAAGGCCACGGCTGGTAATTCATTGGTTGGGTAAATAATTTTACATTTGTATCGTTGGTCGAAACCGAAGGCAACGCTGAAGATGATTCCGAACGTTCGGACCATAAATGCGAATATCAGAATTACCAATCGACCCAATTTCTCTATTGAATTTAGGTGCATTCACGGTTGACTATGTCTAATATCTAATGTTTAATATTACGAACATTTTCCCTTTATATTTTACTGATAATTGCATAGTCTTATGTACCTTCGCTAAAATAATTGTTATTTAAATATTTGTTTCCACATTGATTAAAATATACATAGGTAAAGTTGGTAATCCTGCGTTGAACAAAAATTTCAAAATGTTTTTGTTTCTATAGTTTGAAGTAATTATTACTTTTTGAATTGATTACTATTACAATTTCTTTCCTTATGATTCTCATGAATATCATAGATTTTATATTTGTGCATCATATGTTAGCTTTATTTTGTTTGATAAAGCTTTCAATGTAGGAAAAAAATAAGTTTTTGAGACATGCATTGCAGTTGTCAGTTAGTGAATTTCGAATGAAATCCTCTAAAATCTGTTGCATCAGTTTTGAAGCAGACTGTACAACAATTAAATGAAGTAAAAGTTTTCGAACAGCGCCAACAACAATAACCATCCTTCATCATCATCATCATAAAAATAAATCTTATCATTAAATAATTAAGTTTTCTACTTATTACTTATGTCACCCAAAACAGTTTAGGGATCACCATCCCGAAAAGGTGGCTAAGAGTTAGGTCGAGTGCCATATACAACGAACCTTTTTAGACCTTTCCAATGAGCCCAAGAACACCTCTTAATTGTTTGTGATTCCTGAGATATGCATACCCCTTATTTTTGTGTCCTGTCCGTTATACCTTGACATAGTGCAGTCATCTACTCCACCGCCATATGTAGGACTTCGGGACCTTTCCAACGAGCCCAAAAACACCTCTTAACTCCTCGTAATTCCTGATATACGCATACCCCTTATTTTCGCGTCCTGTCCCTTAAGCCTTGTCCACACGATCGAGTATGCCCGACGGGCAAACAGTGATACCAGACCACAATAGTTAGTAAGAATGAGGGTTATTGACGTCAGAAGTGGGAAAACCACAGACAGGGATCTGGCATCATAGTGTTGCCAGATCCCTGCCTTTAGTTTTCCGATTCTGACATCATCAAACCTCATTTTCACTAACTATCGTGGCCTGGTATCACTGTTTGCCCGTCGGGCATGCTCGATCGTGTGGACAGGGCTTTATACCTTGACTAGTACACTGATCTTCCCAATCTCCATACTCAGGACCTGGAGACCTCTTAACTCCCGGTGGTTGCTGAGATACCCATACCCCATAGTGTACCATTTTTGCGTCCCTACCCCTTATAGGGAGAGGTATGCCCATCCTCACACCCCTATACATCTCAGGACCTCGAGACCTTTCCAACGAGCTCAAGAACACCGATTAACTTTGTGTAGTTCCTGGGATATGCTTACCCTTTATCTTACGGTTTATCACGACCTTGTCCAAGGCCGTCTTCGAGCCTCGTCCCTTATAAGGAGGGGTAGGCCCTAGGAGGATTTCCTCCAAGGGTAGGCCCAACGCCACACCCCCTATACGTCGCGGGACATCAAGATCTTTCCAGCAAGCCCAAGAACACCTCTTAACTCCTTGTGGTTGATGAGAAACTTTTACTTTAAAAAAGTCTACGGTTTATGGTTTTTTTTATGTTAATATAGGACCATACGGCAAGATCCCAGGGAAACGAGAAGAGATTGTTTTTTTTTTCGGGACTTGGGGCTTTGCCAGGCCCCTAAATGGATAAAATTTTATCTGTAATATATAAGTAAGTGTTTTCATTGTGCATAATTTAAAGGTAATCACAAATAATTGGATGTTTCTATGCTTAAAGTATAAGACGAGGTTTACCTATGAGAAAGAAAATTATACTTTTTGTTTAGAATACATTATATGAAAAATTCAATATACTAATATTAAGAAAGATATTTGAGAATACATTTTAGGTAAAAACATTTTAGATATAAGTTCTATACAACAAATAAAGAATTAAAATCTGAATTTTCTTTACTCTTTATGACCGCTTCGTTAACAAGCTCATTTAGACAATACATTGTTTAAAAATGGAACACTAATAACAAAAGCTTGAACTGCTCTCTCTCTCTCTCTCTCTCTCTCTCTCTCTCTCTCTCTCTCTCTCTCTCTCTCTCTCTCTCTCTCTCTCATATTTAATCTTATTTGTTGAACGTTACCTTTTAGAGTAATTACGTTTCATGTGGGGTGAACATATCAACCCCACCTCTCTCTCTCTCTCTCTCTCTCTCTCTCTCTCTCTCTCTCTCTCTCTCTCTCTCTCTCTCTCTCTCTCTCTCTCTCTCATATATTCAATTTTATTTGTCTTAAAATTTTACCTTATAGAATAATCATATCTTATGTAGGGTGAACATATCAAACTCTCTCTCTCTCTCTCTCTCTCTCTCTCTCTCTCTCTCTCTCTCTCTCTCTCTCTCTCTCTCTCTCTCTCTCTCATATATTCAATTTTATTTGTCTTAAAATTTTACCTTTTAGAATAATCATATTTTATGTAGGGTGAACATACCAAACCCCCGTCTCTCTCTCTCTCTCTCTCTCTCTCTCTCTCTCTCTCTCTCTCTCTCTTACCTTATCGTACACTTCGTAGTCGAGAGTGGCAGCCAATGTGATGAGTCCTGTATGCTGGTCGATAGTAAATAACCCATCTCTGTTCCCTCCAGTGATGCTGTACCGAACAGATGCTCCTGTGGGAGGAGATGAGTTGAATCCAAGAGTGAGCATCCGTGCATAATACGCAATATATTCTCCAACATGCAGATTAATATGATTACGATATTGGTAGCGGAGAATCTATTTTGGAACAGTTTCTGAGGAACTGATTCTGTCATGAGGCGGTGTAGGTAAATCAGTTATGTTATATAATGGTAAAACATATAATACAGATTCCTTAAGCTTTCTTCACATGAGAGGACTTTTTCTGTACTGATATATTTCCGCTCGTTAGGAGGCATGTCTTCAAATGAGCGGATTTTTCCAAGCGGCCACATAGTTTCTATGAGCTGCTTCACTGAAACCGTGGTGTTAGCAGTGAAAGCGCTTGGTGAATCACTACTGCTCGGAAATTCTTCTGAAAGGGTAGCGTGGGAAGGGCCTCATTGGTCTGCATTGATTTCTAATCAACACGGCCAAAACCATGCGGCATTAATCCGCTTGTGTGAACAGAGCCTTACTTTGAGTGAAGCTAAGATATAATAAGATATTTTTGGTCAGGTGAGTTATATTCAGTTTATGTAAGGCAAAGCTAAAGTAAATTAGGATATGTTAGCTTAAGTAAGTCTAACTTACTTTATATTACGTTAGATAAGGTTAGGATAGGTAAGTAGTGTCCCTTTTTGCTAATAGACATATCGAATTCTATATAGAGTTGTTAGGTATGGTATAGTTAGTATAGGCAGAGCTACGTTCGGGTATATTAGGTTAAGTAAAGTATTGTAGGCATAGGTAAAGCCAAGATAGGTTAATTTTAGTTTGGTTAGGTAGGCCACATTAGGTAGAATTATCTATGGGGTGTCCGTTTACAATAGGTTAAGTGAGGTTTACCAAGTCTAACTGAAAAAAAAAAATAGTTTAATTGCGAGAGGTAAGATATGGTTAGTCTAAGAAAAGATCAGTTCAGCTGTATTAAACTACAGTAGATCAAGTATGGTTTCTACAGGTTAGATGAGCTTGGGCACTGTAGATAAAACTAAAATTGGTAGCTTCAGGCAATGAAAGGTCCCATTCTCCACGAGTATTCTTACACATCTTAAGTTCTTCCCAACCATATTTGATCTGGTAACACTAACACAACTGCCCAGACGTAGGGTAACCTCCGAGAGAGAGAGAGAGAGAGAGAGAGAGAGAGAGAGAGGGGGGAGAGGGACTGAGAGCAAGAGGGAGAGAGAGGAAAAGGGAGGGAAGGGTCAAGAGAAGAGAGGAAGTGATGGAGGGCAGGGGAAAGAGATAAAAGGGAGGGAGGGAAGGAGAAGGGGGAGGGAGGGAAGGAGAAGGGGGAGGGAGGGAAGGAGAAAGGGGATGGAGGGAAGAAGGAGGAAGGAGGAAGGGGGAAGAGGACAGAGAGAGAGAGAGAGAGAGAGAGAGAGAGAGAGAGACTTGGGAAAGAAGAAGGAATGGAGAGCAGGGGAAAAATAGAAAGAAGGAGTTGGGGAAGGAGCAAAGGGAGAGACGAAAGGAGAGCAAGAGGGTAAGAGGGACTGAGAACAAGAGAGAAAGAGGGATGGAGAAGAGAGAAAGACGGAAGAAGAGCAAGAGGGAAAGAGGGATGGAGAACAAGAGAGAAAGACGGAAGAAGAGCAAGAGGGAAAGAGGGATGGAGAACAAGAGAGAAAGACGGAAGAAGAGCAAGAGGGAAAGCGGGATGGAGATCAAGAGGGGGTGAGAGAGAGGGATGGAGATCAAGAGGGGGTGAGAGAGAGGGATGGAGATCAAGAGGGGGTGAGAGGGAGGGATGGAGAGCAGGGGGAGAAAGAGAAAGGAGGGAGGGATGGAGAGCAGGGGGAGAAAGAGAAAGGAGGGAGGGAAGGAGCAGGTAGAGAAAGAGAAAAGGAGGGATGGAGAGCAAGAGGGAGAGAGAGAAGGATTGAAGGAAGGAGCCTGGGGAGAGAGAAGGATTGAGGGAAGGAGCCTGTGGAGAGAGGGGGGGATGGAGAGCAGTGGGAGAGAAAGAGAAATAGAGGGAAGGACAAGGGGGGAAAGAGGGACGGAGAGCACGAGGGAAAGAGAGGATTGAGGGAAGGGGAGGGTGGGAAAGAGGGATGGAGAGTAGGGGACAAGAGAGGATTGAGGGAAGGGGAGGGTGGGAAAGAGGGATGGAGAGTAGGGGACAAGAGAGGTGAGAAAGATGTTGTGCAATGGGAAAGGAAGATTAGCCCTCTTAAATAACAGTAAATCCAAAAATACAGTAGTCTAAGAAGCTTACCTGGATGCATGAATAAATTTCAGTATTCAAAGATTAGCACATCAAGGTAAGTAATTACGTATACGATATATAAAGATAGCGAGATGAGGCAACAGACAAGGCCGTCAATATTACTAGATCAAATAAGGTTGAAAAGAAGTTAAGGTCTGTAAGAATTCTTGTGGTTATGTTAAGTTTCAGTAAATGAAAGGTAGTATTAACCGTTTCATCAGGTTATGTAAGTTATGAAGTTTCAGTTTCGGTAACATTTAATCATCTATCTTTGACATATGATTAATCTGAATAAAGTTAAGTAATGGTAAATTACTTACGGTATGGTTTTGTTAGTTTAGATCAGTGATAGTCAATCTTGGTACATGGTGCACCCCAGGGTGTATTAATGTTTACAAAGGGTAAATGGGAATGATGGGGTACATGGAAGGGTACATGGAGGGGTACATTACATGGGAATAATATGGTACATGGAGTGGTACATTACATGAGAATAATGGGGAACATGGAGGGGTATATGACATGGCCAGTTTGCAAGAGTGCATACAATGTGATATCCCATTTGCTTTTTTAAACTATTTATAAAAGCATATATGTACATATGTACAACAAAGTAGAAATACAATATTTATGCACATCTATTTTATTTTTATTGCACATCTAGCAGCTATTTTATATCATAAATATACTGTATAGGACCAAGTAGCGGTTTTTAAATTTTATAATACAATGATAATTCTTAAGACATGATTTTTGAGGCTGGGGTACATGAATTGCTCAAAAGATCCCGGAAGAGTGCATGAACTTAGAAAAGATTGAAGAACTTTGGTTTGGATAAAGCTTGGTTGAATTCTACTTTGTTTGGTTAGGCATGATTAGAATAGTCAATAACAGTAGGTATGGTTGAACACAGAAAATGCTGGCACACCTCACTCCAAGGAAATGCACCCTGTCAAAACCTTACTTCACGGCGAGTAACCAAACAGATAGTGTAGGGAGAGATGGCAGAATCAGTGGTGGGGTTAAACATGAACTCGCCACACAGTAAGGGTGTGGTTGGGTGCACCTCCTCATAGTGAGATGTACCAGGAATTTCTGTGTCCAACTGTACTTCTCTTCTATTCAAATGCAATCAAATCCAAAATTATCCATGAAGGAAAGGAAAAGATGGAATACGATAAAATTTTGGGAGCCTTGTTCCAGATAGACCCAAAACACTAAAATGATATTTCCCAATAAAAGAAAGAATAGATTAATAATAATACATATGATTTGTTAAAAGAAATACAAAGCCTTTCTCTATATCTGTCGTTTACATTTTCAAATATGACAAATTCGGTGATAATTTGCACTTTCTCCCTAACTAACACAGAACTGTAGTTATTTATGTGAAATATACTTTGGGCGGAGCTGGAAGGTAGCCATTAGATTTAAAGAGCGAGGTGGAAACCCTACATGACCACAGTGGGTAAGTAAGGGGTGGCTGGGGACCTATATATCTACTCAGAGTTCAATGAACCACGTCACTTTTTGATTGTAGGCAGGACTTACTGGGGGACAGTGATGGCGGGCCAATTTATATAAATAACTAAAGGTTTGTATTAGTTAGGGAAAAATATAAATTATCTCCGAATTTGTCATTCATTCCCATGCTAACAAACCTTTCGTTATTTATGTGGAGGACTCACTCTTAGGAGGGTGGTAAGTTCGACTACTGGCTTAGTCATTGACCTAGTACAATATTAGAATGTAATCCAGGGAAATATTGCCACCTCGCTTATTAATACAAGTGAGTATGATAGCAGCCTGAGCAACTAAAGTAGTTGTGAGAGATATCATATGAACGTCTAAGTAAGAATTTTCCTAGTTTAAATAGGAACCCTACACATAAAAAGAAGTTTCCCAAAGCCTACCTCGCACGAGGCATTGGGATGTGTACAAGTATACAAAAATGAACTATACTTGGGTTACAAAAGGGAAGTGGTTATTACCTGCAGAGACTGATGCCAGCTTTCAGAGGCACCCATGGCACTGTTCCCCAAAGGAGGGAAAGATGATGAAAGTAGAAGAGCCAGGCATACTTTCATTCATCCTAGTCTTACCCCGGGTAGCCAATGCCTTCAACCTTCTGCTACTTGTCCAAAAAGGAGCCAGAGGTATTATTAAGCACTTGTTGTGTCAACACCACAGGAGATATAGAGAAACCCTATCGGATCTTCTGTGGGCCATGTCTTGTAGGTAAGGTGAGGTGAAGATTAGACATATATCCACCCTACCAATGGCACGGTTTGTGTCACAAAGGAACTGCTTGAAAATGTTATGGGCCGGTTCTGCCCTAAAACATTCTGAGCTCTAGATCATCTCTATGAGGAGGAGGAGAGGGATTCCGTGACTGGTATAGGAGCTGTCCCCCCCATCCCGAATGCAATCCTTACAACCTCCTTTGACCTTCCTAGGATTTGCGATGCGGGCTGAACCTAAGGAGCGAGCTCTTTCATTGTTTTCCTGAGGTATGGCCTCAATATAATCACTGGCAGGAAAAAGGAAAAACAATGACGAGTATATGACCCAGTGGGTCTCAGTCAGTGGGTCCAACTGGGTCCCTAATGCACACACTTGGACCATTCAGGGTTAGAAAATGTGCTATACCCTTGAGGTTAGGTAATCACCCCCATAACGGTATGTTCTCAAGTAATTACCTGTATTACAGCGTTGATTACAAAGCAGCAGGTTCCCAGTTCGAGGGCTTGAGCCTTTGGTTCAGGCTGCCCGGAACAGAATAGAATGCTACTTGGTTTCTCACCATGAGTGAGAGACGGTGAGGGAGACCTATAGGGTACCTCTCTTGTTTGGTCGAGGGTCACACTGGAAAAGACCTGTCTTTGGGATTAGGGGAAGATCTGCAGTTTAGAGTCACCCGTCCCGTAGGAGACTGTATCAGTTCAAACTCTATGGAGAACAACGATTGGAGGAGATGCACGAGCAAAGGTCTTCCATTGCCTAAGCCTAAGAGCGTGATTCCTTTTGTTGGATATTTTGAGTGCATGACTAGAATAGCACTCTTAAGAAGATGAAAAACAGACTTCAATCGGACCTTACCAGGGAGTATTTAATTGTAAGGGAGTATTTAGTTGTAAGGAAGTCCGTAATACGTTCTCCCGCATTGTAGACTTGTCACTGTATGTGACCTGTCTTTTCGGCAAGACTCATCTTGCCGACAAAACAAGACCGAAGCACTAGTCAAGTCCTTTAATGAGACAAGTCTGACTATAAGATTGCACGGAAGTGGGGAGAAGCCATCTATTCCTTTTTCGAATAAAAGTGCTCACAAAAGGGAATCCAACAGGAGGCAGTAGTCCTTCTCCTACAAAAAAAGATCAATGCTTGTCATTGATATTCATTTCACTTCCCAAAGGAGGAACTCTACAACAGAAGCTGTAGGAGGAAGACTCACGCAGAAGGGGTGGATTCTATAAAATCCAAACTCATGGACAGGATACACGAAAGGGGAGACCACATAGGAGCACGAAGTGTTTTCCCGCGAATGGGAAACCAACGAATCACTGTTATTCCCCCCAGCACTTTCCTAAAGGAAAATGGTGTCTAATAGGGGATTGAGATAGTATTATTCGTACTCTGATCACAGTCCTAAGGACATATGGTCCTGTATGTGGCCTCTCCCTACACCCTTTCGTTGATGCCTCTATAGGAAGCGTCAAATCGTGATGACCGCGAGCGTGTAACTTACGCTCACGATCGTCCACAAGAGTTGTAGAGACTAATGTCACAATCGTTGTCACGAGCGTCTTGCTCGTAACCGTGAGTGTATAACCCATGCTCGTGAGCGCAAGCGTCTCACTCGCGATCATGAGTGTCTAGCTAAGGATCGTCAGCGTCCTGAAGGGTTGTCTCAAGACTGGTGTCGCAATAGTGGTCATGAGCGTCTCGCTCGTGATCGATAGCGTATAAATTACGATCCTGAGCGTGAGCACTATCGTGAGCATCTCGTTCGCGATAACGAGCATCTAGCTCATGATCGTACCACAAGATACTCGTGATCTCGATCACGATCATCGAGAGCTCGCAACAGTGAGCATTTAACTCCCGATCTTTAGCGTGAGCTCGATCATGCTCAAGGTTTGTGTAATCTCTCCCTCGGAAGGGGAATTTCTTACACCTGGAGGTGAACCTCCAAGCAGCACTCTGTTTCTCTTCAATGAGCTCTATCTCAAATTGGAGGTTAACATTAAATGTTGTTTGAGAAAAAGCCAATATTTGTTTACGAGTTCTCTACGAAGGGATTTCCCGAACGGGAATCCTGCCGGAGTAATCCCCCGAAGGGGAAACCGAACAGGTCTTCGCCTTTAAGAAGAACAACATCAAGATCATGATAATCTATGATCTCGTGATCATTGCGATCTCTGTGGCGATCATTGATTGTCGCAAAAGACGTCCTGAAAGGTGTCTAGAATCAAACTGTTGCGAACGACATCCTGGCTGACCAGAAAGACAAGGTGATAAGTCTTGCCTGCGTTTGTTAAGGAGAAAGTAGTCCGTCAATCTGGTGATTGGCGAGCAAGCTGTGGGTTGACGATCGTCCGTGGTCTTGGAATCCTCAACAGGTGGAAGTCGCATACGTAGACTGAAACGTTGCCCGTAGGGGGAGAGAGTGAGCGGGAAAAGATGCAGATCGTTGGGAGACGACAAGCTCAGCAGAAGGCGAGAAGACTCGTCGTCAGCAGGAGTCGACAGAAGGGTGAACGGGAGGTAGACCTCGTAGAAAGCGAAGACGTCAGCAGCAGCAGCTACATCCACTAGTTCGTACCCCGATGTCGTCTATAAGCGCTTAAGAAAAAAAAAAAGAGAATTAAAAATTCCTCCCCTCCGAGGGGGAAGAAAAATCGCAACCTGCAGACTAGAAAGGTTACCCCCAAGAGGAGTAGTCAGTGCAGAGGAATCCTTCCGACAACTCACGGGCTCAAACATCAACATCTGAAAACTACCACATTACTCTGTAATGGAGCGTCAGGTGATCGTGAGCGTGTAATAAAAGCCTTGGAGGTAGAGAGCAGAGACATCCACTCTCCACCAGCCAAAAGCAAAAAGTGATGTGGTTCAGTGGTGGTGGTTGTGGTGGTATTGTAGCCAACAATTTTGTTAAACAAAAGGAACTTTGAAAGGTTTTTAGTTGTAGAGACAGATGTGAACATAGGAAGGATGATGATGTTGGTAGTGGAAGGGGGCCATCATGTCCCGGATAGTGGTAGTTTGAAAGATTGTAAGGCCTTTGAAATGTATAGAAATGTTGCAGGTCAGGTTGTCCAACCCTTTACTCCCTAGGGTCCCTTCGGACTTTTTGGGTAGTAGAAAAAGTTATGGAAAAATACAGAGGATGATGTGCATATGGCCTTACAGTGAGGGGATGAGATGAATTTAATGAGGAATTCAGAGGTTACATTACCTCGGTGGAGGTAGGTTTGAAAGCAACTGTCTGTGGATTTCAATGTTTTCAACAATTGCTTTTGCCAGTGTGGCTGCAGTCTGCATGGCGTGTTGTGAGTCGAATCTGCTTGTAGGTTACCCCTCAATTGTACTGTCTCCCTACATTCTAGTAGGTAGTGCAAGAGGGCCTGTAGTGGTGTCTCGTCACAGTGTTCACAAGGTCTTTCATTGTTTTCTAACATATCACAATTTGCTTTGTATCCCAGCCTGAGTCTGTGAATGCATACAGCCTGTTCTCTTAGTGTGTGTGTGTATATGGGGGTAGGCACTACATCTGTGGCCCACTTGTACCATGTGGCAGAGGGGGAGTTATTCCCTATCCACTTGTGTAGGTCTTTAATCAAATTTTCTTTGAGCTGTGGCTTTATTTTATTTTTTATTTGTTATAGTGCAGGCTGCATGTGCACCTGTACCCTGTCTATGTACCTTGTACTTTTGGCTAGCTCATCTGCTTTCTCATTCCCTGGTATTTCGATGTGACTGGGAATCCAGTTGAGAGTTACAGGTCTGCTTCTTTCATTGTGTTATTATAAAAGTGCCTTGATATCAGCTAGTAGAGCCTAGTTTTCTTTGTTCTTTGCTTGTTGCAAGGCATGTATTGAGGATCTTGAGTCAGTAAGGATGACTGCAGGCCCTTCGTTTTCAATAGTGTGTTTTAGTGCTTGTTGTATTGCAACAAGATCCATTTGCATGGTGGAGGCATTGTTGGATGTTCTCCAGCAAGCCGTAAAGTTGTTGGAGTACAATGCAACTCCTGTTGTCTGAATTCCAGGATCTACAGTGCCATCTGTGTAGTAGGTCTGTGCCCCTGCAATTTCTGTGCTCCTGATTGCTTCCTGGGCTGCAGTTCTTAATTCTTCCATTGTGCAGTCTTCCTTTGCTTTTGTAATCTTTGTATATCTAAAGGTCGCCACTTCTTTTTTCTAGGGTGGTATGTGCTGTGTGCCCTGAGCTGTGTCTGGGGTCAGTTGTAGCATTTCTTCAGCTATTCCCAGGCTCTTTGTGTTATTAAAGTGATCCTTGCCATAGGAGCTTGGGGTCTGGATCTCAGGGTACTTTACAAGCTCCTCTCTTACTCTCTTTTTCGCTATCAAGTCTCTGTCAGAGAGAAAACATTTGTGCTATGGTGGTCGCATTTCTCTGTGCAATCCTGTCTTCTATAGTCGGCAGGTTGGTTTAAAGCCTGATATTGCACAGCCTTGTCCACATGAGTGCTCCTAGAATGAGTCTCATGGCATCATTTTGTATTACCTCTAAAGAGGCTTTTTGGACCTCTGTCAGGTTTTTTAGGGTGGGAGCAGCATAGTCCACAAGAGTTCGGGTGTAGGCTAGATAGTACTTCTGAATATGTTCATTTGCTCCGTCCTTTAGAGCAGACATGTATCTTATGGCTGCTAGTCTTGCATTTGATTTTTCTTTAAGATACTTGATTTCCTCCTTGAAGGTATTGAAGGCAAGTTGTTTATCTATGACAACTCCTAGGTACGTGAAGCTATCCACCCATTCTAGGTGTTCCATTCCTATGGTGAGTGGTTGTAGAGGATTTGGGCCTCTTTCTGTCATAGCTTTTATTTTGTTTATGTTTATTCTTAAAATCAGCTCATTTGACTTTCGGCTGTAATGTCATTCAGTGCCCTCTGCAGTCTTACCATTCTGAGTGGCCCTCGTGCTATTACTCATAAATCATCCGCATAGATGAATATCTCTACTCCTTTAGGGAGTTGGAGAGGCTATGTTTTCCATAAGGATGTTGAATAGGAGGGGGCTAAGAATTCCTCCCTGTGGAGTTCCATTTTCCAAGTCATGAAAAGCTGATATCACTCCTTGGAATTTGACTCAGGCTTGTCTTCCTAATACATAGTTCTTTGTCCATGCTAGCAGATAACCTTTAACTCCTTTTCTGACCACGGATTACAGCAATGCTGCTGGGCTGGCTAGCTTGAAGGCCTTCTCAAAGTCGATGAAGACTATTGTTGCCTTCTTCTGGTTTATACAGTTTAGAAAATATGCTATGCATTCAGTAGTTCCAATTCCTCCTGATATGCATATAGCTGTTTATGCAGGGGACCAATTTTGTACTTTATTCTGTTTAGTACCATTTTTTTTTTCCTGTTTTTTTTTCCACACAGGATACTAGAGCTATTGGTCTTGGATTTTCTGGATGCTTTGACTTAAGGATCGGCTGAGTGTCCTGTTGCCTCCAGGCTTGAGGCCTTGAGTGCTCGAGGTGTGTTTTGTTTATTATCTTCAGGAATGCGGTTTCTCCTGCCAGACCCATGTGTCTGATCATGGTGTAGGTTATTCTGTCTACTCCTGGTGCAGTGTCTTTGCCTGTTTTGTATACTGCTCTCAGTCCCTCAATGGTGTAAGGGCTGTCAGTGTCATCCTGTAATTGACAGGCTGTGTTGATCTCCTCCCATCTGGCCGGTGCAAGTTGCTCCTGAAGCAGTCTAGTTTCAGGGGAGAGGTTAGCTGAGCCTGTCCTGTTTGCAAAAGCTGTTGCAAGCCTTTCTGCTTCTTCATAGGGATGCGGATGAATTGCAGCTGGTGTCCTCTTTTTCCCAGCTACTCTGTTTAACCACTTCCATGGTTCAGAGAGAGATGTGTACTTTGACAACTTTGTGCACTATTCCATCCATTTTTCTATCTTATTTCATGATTACTCTGTTGGATGTCATTTTAAACTGTTTGCAGCAGTCCTCTACTCTCTATTGTGGCTCTTCTTCTGTAGAGTTTTGTAACCCTGTTTAGTAGTATTTTAAGCCTTCTTACTTCTGGGCAGTAGTACTAGGAGTCCTTGTACGTATAGTTCCTTCTCTCTGCTCTCAGGGGCATTGCTTTGTTTGCTAATGCTTCAACTAGGTCTTTTTCTAGTTGATCTATGTTATCAGGAGGGTTGTAGTTTGCTGCCCATTCTTCAAGGGCTAGTCGAAGTCGACCCAGTCTGCTAGGTCCTGATTCCACATTGGCGGATGTGTAGGTATTGCAGGTAATTGTTGCATCTCCAATTCTGTTACTGTGGCAAAGTGGTCACTAACCAAGGTTGAGTGCACTCACCATCTGGTTAGGTGTCTTACTGCAGTTGTGGCAAATGTCAGATCTAGCTTGCCTCCTCTTATGTGTGTAGGGTGCCTTATGTTTAGTAGGGAGACTCCTTCAAATTCCCCTACAGCAAAAGCTATGTGCTGACAGGTTTGTTGCTGATGGAGATGATAATAGAGGATGATGTGCATTAAAATCTCCACATATAATTGTTGGTGAACCTTCTGTATGTGCTGTCAGCTGTAGTTCTCCTGGTTCTTCTCTATTTATTTTACTATAAATATTGTAGATGTTATTTTTTGGTTCAACAATGTTATTCTTACTGCTAGCATCTCTACATTGTTAACACAGGGAATTGGATTGTGTATCCTTGCTGTTGGTATTGAAGTTTTAACTAGTGCAGCCAGACCTTTGACAGTGCCTATACGTGGGGTGGTGTAGGCATTGTAACAAACAATTCTAAATTTTGCTCCTGTTGTTAGTAATGTTTCTTGCAACAGGATGACATCTATATCCTCAGTTTTGGAGACTGCAATTAGGGAGGACATTTTAGTCCTCACTCCAGCTACATTCCAATTGAGGATCCTCATTCCGAAGTGTAGGTTGAAGAGAACTGTCTAGGATCCCTAGGTGCAAAAGCGATTGCCTTAACCTCTGTTGATGGATTGATGAATGAAGTGAGAGGGATGATGGGGATGGGTTCTGAGGATGTGAAAGGTGTGAGGGAGAGTGGGGATGATGTGGTAGTTTGGGGTGTTGGGTTATGAGGAGTTAGAGGGGGAGGAGGACTTGGAAGAATTGGAGAGAAAACTTTTCACAAGTTACGCAATATTGGCCTCGATAGCGCTTGCATTGATCTTTCCTGTCACTGCTCGAGTGACGAGGTCTGTCAATCTTTCCCTTAGGACTGTTGTCTTAATGAAAATGGTCCTTGGTCGAGATTTGGGAGCTTGTGCTTATGCGGTGAAGGTGGGGGCTCTTGTGGAAGACTGAGGGGGCTCTTGTGGAAGACTGAGATCTCAAGATTCCTGTTCTGAGCTCTTCCTGGGTATAGAACCTTCTTCTAGGTTGAGGTCTTGGTGCCGTTCTGCCTCTGGGCTCCTCTCTCCTTTCCTTCGGCAGGGCTGCTATGACCCTGGCAACCCTTTCAGAGCATCCCCATGCCATGGTAGTGTTGTATTTTACAATTTGGGCTCCTTGGGGTGGTAGGTATGCCAGCCTTGTGTTGTCAATGCATTCCTAGGTAGAATGCCCATTCCAGCATACGGCACGTGTCATGTCTTGCTTGGCACTGTTCTTTGCGGTGCCCGAATTTTTAGCACTTGTAGCACCTGAGAGGTCCTGGGTAATATCTTTTAACCCAGAAACTGCTAAAGATTCCTTGGTCCACCTTTTGGGGATGTGGCCCTATAAAAGTCACAAGGATTGCCTTGGTCAGGCATCCTGCTTTGTTTTTAATCGTTTCAGCAGCCGTGATGTTGGTCAAGTTGGTTAGATGGCTTTCTAACATCTCCATTGGGTAGCCAACTACGACTGCTTTCTTCACTTTTTCCTCTTCTTTCAGCTCTTTTGACTGAAAG
Organism: Palaemon carinicauda; assembly: GCF_036898095.1. Taxonomy (NCBI): domain Eukaryota; kingdom Metazoa; phylum Arthropoda; class Malacostraca; order Decapoda; family Palaemonidae; genus Palaemon; species Palaemon carinicauda. Next base: position 52,662,991 of record NC_090757.1, on the reverse strand, counting down.
TCTGAGGTGGTTCTCAGCGTGATGAGTGCCCTGGCCTCCTTGGTAGATATAGTCCGTTGGCCCTGCTTGTTTGGCTTGGCCTGGATCTTTAAGTTCTTGTTATTGAGTTCAAAAGCCACTATGGCTCTGAAAGCCTCTGAAGAGTTATTGGAGATCACTCTGAAGTGGGTGAGTTTTCCCCTGTTCTGGCCCTCTGTTGGTGAGGTTGTCTGGTTTGCCTCGGTTGAGGTTGATGTTGAAGGTAGTCCTTCCTTGGCAGTTGTCCGTTTTGCTTGCTTCTTCTTCCGGTTGTTCACCTTGGGCCATTCCTGGTTGTCGTCGTCATCTTTTCGAGTCCTTTACCTAGTGGGTTGTTCAGTTCTCGTTCCATGCTCGATTCCGGCGGCCACTGCTTTGAGTTCCATCTCCTGTTCCACAGTCATCATGGGTTCCATGTCCGAAGAGGGGAGGGGAGGATGAGGACAGACAATGTGTCTAGTTGGGTTGTCCAACCTTTAAGCCCTAGGTCCCCAGACAAAGTTATAGTTTTAGGTAGAAAGACTAGTTATAGCACATGAAAAAGGATGATTATTCTGGGAGGCTCTATCTAGCCTATTGGTAGCTATATAGTAGCCTGCACAAATTGCAGCTGAAGAGTCTCCTTACTGCTCTCCGAGCACTAAGTTGGCCCAGCAGTCAATTCCTACAGGCAGGGATACGTAGGTAAGTAATCAAAACACTTGACAATCTATTATTTTATCGAAACTATTTGCATGACTTTACTCCTGGCTTATTTATGCCAGGTAAACAGATAAACCTTTATCCTAATACTTGGCTTATAGGCGCCAAGCCTAGCAGCCCTATGCCACTTGCCACAGACGGTAAGAGTGGGAGATTGTGACCCTTGAGTCCTGTTTCAACTGGAGTTTTAAGACCACAAAGGCTTGCAGATTTTCCACAGGAGAGTCTGTTAGTAAAGGAGTGTTAGATAGTGGTAGGAGAAAGCCTAAGTCTAGACACTCTTCTTTTATTATTGGCTGAAGATCAGCCGATTTTATTTGGGCAGAGCCCTCAGCAGTAGCAGCAGACCCAGTTCAATGAACAGTGAGTAGATATAGGTAGCTGGGTAACCCCCAGCCACCCCTTACCTACCCACTGTTAGTGGTTAGGCAGGTTGCTATCTCGCACTCCAAATCTAATGGCTACCTTCCAGCTCTGCCGAAAGTATATTCCACATAAATAACGAAAGGTTTGTTAGTATGAGAACAAACACATATTTAGGTTTATTTGGCAAACATCATTCAATCTTTAGGTTTTCTTAGCAAACATCATTCAATCTTTATACCAAACTCTCTCTCTCTCTCTCTCTCTCTCTCTCTCTCTCTCTCTCTCTCTCTCTCTCTCTCTCTCTAAATAATGTGATTTCCGCATTGGCCTGAAGTGAAAATATTTCAATTTGCTAAGAATTAAAACATTTCGGATCGATGCAACCACTTAACCTAAATCACGTTGAGCAATCAGGTTTTCAATATCAGTTCTCGAGAGGTCAAGGAAAGGAACCTTCTTTTAGGGTGTCTTGATGAAAGCAGTAGAGGGCAAAGAGCCCTTTCGGGGTTATGGTTAGGTATAAAGAGGTGTAAAAGAAAGGAGGAGGAGGAGGAGGAGGAGTAAATGGAAGAATAGGAGATATAGGAGGAAGAAGAAGAAGAAGAAGAAGACAGAAAGAGGTGATGGATAAAATGAAGAAAGAGGAGGAATAAAAGGAAGAGGAGAAGGAGGAGGAGATGAAATAATGAAGGCTAAGGGGGATTAAAAGAAAGAGGAGAAGGAGGAGGAGATGGAGAAGAAGGAGGAGGAGATGGAAAAGGAGGAGAAGGAGATGGAGAAAATGAAGGAAAAGGAGAAGGTTGAGGAGAAAGAGGAAAATGAGGAGGAAAACAAAGAGGAGGAGGATGAGGAAAAGAAAAAAAAAGAGGAGGAGGAGGAGGAAAAAAAAAGAGGAGTTGGAGAAAAAAAGAGGAGGAGGAGAAGAAGAAGAAATAGGTGAAGAAAAGGAAAGTAGAGCAAATGAAGGAAGAGAATGATAAAAAAAAGAGGAGATGGAGAAAAGAGGGGTTATGGTGAAGATGAGACGTAAAAGGAAGAGAAGAAGAAGAAGAAGAAGAAGAAGAAGAAGAAGAAAAAGAAGAAGGAGGAGGAGGAGGAGGAGAAAAAGGTACAGCAAGAGGAGGAGGAAGAGAAAAAGGAAGATCAAGAGGTGGAGGGAGTAGAAGAGATGAGGAAGAGGTGGAGGAAGTAGAAGAGATGAGGAAGAGGTGGAGGAAGTAGAAGAGAAAGAGGAATAGGAGGGAAAGAAGGAAGAGGAGGAGGAGAAGGAAGAGGAGGAGGAGAAGGAAGAGGAGGAGACGAAGAAAGAGAAGATGGAAAAAATGAAGGAAGAGGAAGAGGAGAAGAAGAAAGAAAAGATGGAGAAAATAAAGGAAGAGGAAGAGGAGGAAGATGAAGAGGAAGGAGAGAAAGGGTAGTAGGAGGGGGGCAAAAGAAAGAGTAGAAGGAGGAGGAGGAGATGGAGAAAATGAAGGAGAATGGGGAAGGCACAAGAACAGTGGAAGGAGAAGGAAAAGGAGCAGAAGGAGAAGGAAGAGGAGTAGGAAGAAGAAAAAGAGAAGAAAGAGGAAGAGGAAGAAGCAAAGGAGAAGAGGAGATGGAGAAATGAAGGAAGAGGAAGAGGAAGAGAAAGAGAAAGGAGGAGGAGGAGGAGGAAGAGACAAAGGAAGGAAAAGAAAGGAGGAGGAGGAGGAATATAAGGACGAGGAGGAGGTATGAGAGATGGAGGCCGAGGAGGAAGAATAGTGTGAAGGGGAGGAGAAAGGGGGGGAAAAGGAAGAAGAGGGGAAAAGGAAGAAGAGGAGAAAGGAGGGAGACGGAAAAGGCAGAAAGGGGAGAAGGCTGGAGAGGGGGAAGGTGGGAGGAGGATGACAAGTTGCAGTAACGTCCCTAAGGAGGACGAGAGCATAAGGGGGTTCGTTGGGTGCAGCTGCACCCCCATCAATATTGGCTATTACTGATGAAGACCCAAAACGTGTATGTCTCCGTCTGCGTTTGCAGCGTGACCTACTTAAAGAAAGGGGAGAGAGAGAGCATCCGAGCAACCAGGGTGAAGGGGGAAGGATTGAATGTCCCTGCAACTGAGGGACGTATAAATGTTCCCGGTCCCGGAAGGAGGAAGGGGTGGGAAGGAATTGGATGGCATTCATCTATCTATATTTGCACCGAAGAATTCAGGGTATTGCTTAAGGGGAAACTTCGAAAAATGGGAAAACTTCCAAAAAGGGCGATTATGACTGGAAGACTCGATTTCCCTCTTTGATTGCTTCAAAAGGAAAGAAAAATCCATGAAATATTGCTGCTTTGAAGCCGAGGTTTAGATGGAAAAAAAAGGGGAGATGTTAAAATTGCTTGAAAGGAACAGAAGGAAACGTTGATTCAAAGGCAGAATACGTCCAAATTCTTTGCTGGCTTGGCGAGAATTCGTGATTTCTTTCTCTCTTTCTTTATCTGCTTATTAATGATCAATTTCAATGCTCAGGCCGATGGAATTGGCAATGAATCCTCTTACATAACCTGATTCAACAATAAATTTGTAAAGGGTGGGGCTAACCAATAAATAGCCATGACTCAGCCGCAAGTCAGAGAGAGTTCAGGAAAATCGAAGGAAAAAGAAACTTCTAAAGCTTAACAGAAGAGGAAAGAAACTATGATTGAATTAAGCAATTAGAGGATAACGGGTTTTGTCAGAATATTGGAAGAGATGGCTTGTATGGATATAGTAAATCAACTTAATATGTGGAAAAACTATCTACAGAAGAGTAACGTCAGTGTGCTGTAGATTATCATGAACTTTTTTTTATTTTCAGCATCCCTTGGGCAGGTGTTTATACTTACTTTCTATCCTTTTACTTTACATCCCCCCCTGTCTCCTTTCTTTGAACTAGCCCCCAGTTTCACAGTTAGGCCGAATGCCCTCCCTGGGTCCAGCACTAGGCTATATGGCCCATATTAATCTAATCCAACCAATTGAGCTCAACGAAAATGGTGACTGAAATAAAACTTGTATAGAGCCCAGAATTGGGGCCTGTGAGGCCATTCAGCATACAAATGCATCGATGTAAATCCCAATAGTTACATTACGAAGTAAAAGTTAGAGGTTGGATAGTCAGATGGAAGAAAGGAAGCAACAAACAAGGTAAAGAAAATTATGAATAGAAAGAAGTAAAGCCATAAGCAGGAAAAGAGGATAGCTATTCTTAAAGACATGGCAGATTACCAAAAGATTTTGCTCAAGGGAAACCAAATTAGATTCTGATGACCCGAAAGAGCAAACATGGATTCAGTATGTCCCAGAAAATGATTTAAGTATTTTGATAGATGAACAACAGAAATGAAAAGGTAATACTAGAGATTATTGGGTCTTTCTTTAGCATGGTCTTGGCCTGTATTTGTATTTAAGAGGAGGAAAATGGTAGGACTCAAAGATTTAGTGAAATGGAACACATAAAACAGAACCAGATACTTCGCAAGCCCCTCAAGGAATCATACAGGAATATAACGCGGGACAATTACCCTGTCAGGCACCATGGATGAGATATCTCTTCACACCTTCCAAATAATAAATATTGGGATATTATAGAATTGGAAAATTGTATCTTAAGAAAGTTAGAGAACATTTACCTGACAAATCCTAACAAATTTTTACCAATCATTTTTAATTAATTCAAATTATACGTTAATCTACATTATTTATTCTCCCTTACTGAATGAAAAAAAAAACTTTGAGTTTCATATTATTCTAAAATTCAAGGTCATACCTTGTTTGTGAACAGCTTTGACGCTCAGCACGGCAGCAGCCAACTTTGCATCCTCTCTGAGGACGGCGCAGTAGTGAGGCTGAGTGAACTCCAGGGGACCAGCACCAGACCCAGACAGCAGGCGTGTAGCTGAAAAGGGAAAAAGGGATATTGAAGCCAATAAAACACAGTTTAATTTGTTGTCTATATGTCTAGAAGTGGATAGGGAGTGAAGAGGGCTGGAGAGGAACCTGTTAAGGGGAGAAGATCGCAAGGGAAGCAAGAGAATTAAGGCGAGATAAGGTGAAGGGTGATATGGAAAGAAGAGGTTCCGTGGAAGATGCTTTTGACGGAAGACATTGGAGAGGACGTATCAGGCAACCGACCCCTTAATGTAAGGAGAATAGTTGGGAAGAAGATATCTAGAAATATTATCCTTTAGGCAGCTAAAGTAAAATTTTATTGCTAATGGTACATGTGATTAAATGATGTTTTAATCTTATCCGGGAAATAAATTAATTACCGTACATGAAGCAGTTGAAATAAACTAATATTTTTACATATACAAGAAAGTCAAAATAAGTAATAAAGACACAAGTTTAATAAAAGTACACAATATCCGGATAAAGAATTTTATTTTACTCAAGCATAGAAAATTTTCCGAAGCATGTTAGCTGAAACAGTTCAAGGAGGCCTTTATCCTCCTTGACGAACAATCTACTAAAGTTAATTAAGACTCCAGGCGAGCATTTTATGGCTGTCCATAACATTCTCTCGAAAAGCTTGGATTCTCTCAAAGCGGATCTTCTATGATCTCTCTTTCAGAAACCGTAAAAGTGGGGACCTTTATAAATCTCGGACGAGTTTTTACACCACTGGTCTTTTTCTGCTTCAAAGTTCTCCCCTTATTTTTTTTCTAAAGTCGCGGAAATAAAATGTTATATAAGAGGCCACCCGTTGATCTGTTTAACTAGATTTCTTTCTCACAAAAAAGAGACGTAAAAATCATATGACTATTGAAAAAAAGGAGAAATATACATTGTGTTTTATTATGTAAACAGATGATATCCCTTCCATTTGAAACGAAATAAAGGACCCTTACTTTAGGAAGTTTATTATACGAATAGAAAACCCAAAAAATTTAAATTAAATTAACAAATAAATGAATAAATCGACACATAAAAGCTTGTATAGATAACAGCTTAAGAAAAAGTGACATTGAAAATAAAAGAAAATATAAAATACAAGACAATCAAAAGGCTTTTCTATCTGCTACAAAATGGCTTGCTGAAAACTTCTCTAGGTTCCGTGAGGAATCGTAAGATACAGATGTGAACGATCAAACATTATTATCATTATTATTAGTACTAGCTAAGCTACAACCCTAGTTGGAAAAGCAGGATGCTATAAGCCCAGAGGTTCCAGCCTGGAAAATAGCCCAGTGAGGAAAGGAAAAAGGAAAATAGAATATTTTAAGAAGTGTAACAACATTAAAATAAATATACCCTACATAAACTATAAAAATTTTAACAAAACAAGTGGAACAGAAATAAGACAAAATAGTGTGTCCAAGTGTACCTTCAAGCAAGAGAACTCTAACACAAGACAGTGGAAGACCATGGTACAGAATCTATGGCATTACCCAAGACAAGACATGTCTTAAATGAAATGTAATTTGCATAGTGCTGTCTATTATGGTACCTTCTAAAATACTTTCAAAAAATTTAATTGAATTTAAATACATACATATACCCTTTTTTCTATTAAAGAACTATTCTGTTAGGAAATTGCATATAAATCCATACAAATTAACCAAGTCGTGACCTTTTATCAAAAACTTTATTAATTTCGAAAGAAACTCCATTTTCCATCAAAGGTAAGGGATACCCTCTGAAATTAATAAACTTTCGGAAAATTGTAAATTTGGAGCTTTTACTTAAAACTCTCTCACTGTAACAACATTTATCTGCACAAGTTAAGACTTGCAACGTACACAAGCCCTGGTTGCAATGATATCATCATCATCATCATCATCATTACTATTATTATTATTATTATTATTATTATTATTATTATTATTATTATTATTATTATTACAAGCTAAGCTTCAACCCTAGTTGGGAAAGCAGTATGCCTAAAGCACAAGGGCTCCAACAAGGAAAAATAGCCCGGTGAGGAAAGGAAATAAGGGAATAAATAAACTACCAGAGATGTAATGAGCAATTAAAATCAAATATTTTAATAACAGTAACAATATCAAAATAGATCTTTCATTCATAAATCACAAAAACTTCAAAAATAAACAGGGAAAAATAAAATAAAATAGTGTGCCCGAGTGTACTCTCAAGCAAGAGAACTCTACCCCAAAACTGTAGAAAACTATGGTACAGAGTCTATGGCCCTACCGAAGACTAGAGAGCAATGATTTTGTTTTTTAATTGTCCTTTCAGAAGAGCGGCTTTTATAGAAAAGTCTCTCTTCTACCCTCATGAGGAAAGTAGCCACTGAACTGTGACGGGCCGAGAGAAGGTTGTGAACTCAAAAGCAGGATGCAATCAACTGAGTTATAATATTATAGAACACTCTCCTTTATATACAAAACCTCAAGGCAACAGGACATAACATGTTTACAAGACAGACAATGTCACAGAGGAAAACCGGAGACGTGAATTTTCATGTTCGTTTTAGTGCGAGGGAAGAGCGCAGATACAAGCATAATATATACAAAAGGAATTATGTACAATTGTGTGACACACGGTTGGTACATGGCTCCCCCCCTAAAAATGACATACTGTACATGTTAAATAGGGCGCCCTGATCTAGAGAGGCGAACTGTAGGCGGGTCATCTGGCAGAAGATAAGCAGGTTTTAGACGATCAATGGAGACCCAGTCTTCTTTGCCCCGAATGTTTAGGAGGAATGCTTTCGGACTGCGTCGGATCACAAGGAAAGGGCCCATGTAAGGGGGCGTTAGCGGTGGCTTGCTGGTGTCGTTGCGCAGGAAGACGTGCGTTGCAGAGTGCAAGTCCGTTGGTATGTGATGCTTCGCTGGGGGCTTGTAAGTCTGGCGGCACGGAGTAAATTTTCCCACGACGTGACGAATGCGCTGGAGATCGTCGGAGGAGTTTGCAGAAGGAAAAAATTCGGCAGGGACAACCAACGGGTCGCCATACACCATTTCAGCTGCCGAGACGTCGAGGGCGTCTTTAGGAGTGGTCCTTAGTCCCAGGAGGACCCAGGGAAGCTGAGTAAACCAGTTGCAATCCTTGCAGCGGGACATCAAAGCTGCTTTGAGGGTGCGATGAAAACGTTCAACCATTCCATTGGCAGCGGGGTTGTAGGCCGTTGTCTGATGTAGGGTGATGCCCAGGAGACTCGCTAATAACGTCCACAATTGAGAGGAGAAAGTGGTTCCCCTGTCAGAAGTAATATACTCAGGGATACCGAATCTTGAAATCCATCCAGAGAGTAAGGCAGATGTACATGAGGCGGACGTTGCAGTTTCCATGGGAATGGCTTCAGGCCAACGAGTGGAGTGGTCGATGACGGAAAACGGGTAACGGTGTCCTTGTGATGTGGGTAGGGGGCCTACAACGTCGACGTGAATGTGTGCGAAACGACGCTGAGGTTGAGGAAAAGTGCCCACTCCTGAATCCGTGTGTCGATGTACTTTGGAAGTTTGGCAAGAAGTACAGGCGCGGACCCAATCCTTAGCATCCTTAGAAATACCGTGCCAAATGAACTTTGCCTTCAGCAGCTGTGCAGTAGAACGGCACGAGGGATGTGAAAGGCCGTGAATGAAATCAAACACCTGTCGGCGCATGGGAGCAGGAATCCAAGGTCGCGGTCTACCAGTACTGACGTCACAGAGGAGGGTGGTGTTGGAGTCTTCGAGGGGAAAGTCTTCCCAACGGAGGGACGTGCAGGGTGTCCTACAAGCTTGATACTCTGGATCCTGTCGTTGGGCTTCAGCCAGGGCGTTGTAATCCAATCCCAGTTGAACGGCAGCCAACGTGTTTCTTGACAGGGAATCGGCAATGGGATTCATTTTCCCAGGGATGTATTGGAGGGTGCAATTGTATTCAGCCACGGCGGAGAGATGTCGGCGTTGACGGGCGGACCAGGCGTCAGACTGTCGAGTGAAGGCGTGCACCAGAGGCATGTGGTCTGTGCGAATGACGAAGGGCGTACCTTCTAAGAAATGGCGAAAGTATCGGACAGCCAAGTGCACAGCCAGCAAGGTTAGAGGGGGCGGGTTGAAGAGGTGTCGACAAGTACGAGTCTGCGTTGACCAATCGTCGGTGGGCGACATCGACCAGAAGGTGGAAATGAGAGAGGAAATCCGCACCGAGGATTGGCATTGTGACGTCAGCAACGAGGAACTTCCAATTGAATTTACCATTTCCGAACGATAATGTGAGGTTCTCGTAACTGTAGGTGGGTATCGCAGATCCGTTGGCAGCTACCAAGCGGACATCGGCAGATGTAGACAGACTACGTCGTGCCTTGAAGAGTTTCCTTGGCAAAAGAGAACGACAAGCACCCGTGTCTACCAAAAATCGCACGCCCGTTCCTGCATCCTGTAAAAAGAAAAGATTAGAAACACGGGAGGCCACCGCCACAAGCGATGGCCTACTTACACGTTTTTTTTTGGCCACTGACAATCCTTGGCACATTTCTTCGCGGTTGCCTCGAATCTGAAGTGGTAGTAGCAAAACTGCGGTGGATGGGAGGTATTAAGTGGCTGTAGAAGTCATTCGCTGGGGCGCGAGCGATTGGTGGGTGATGGGCGGCTTTGTCGCCGCTTCGGCACGTCACGGGGTAGGCGTGTATGTCCTACGGCATTCATGTCAGCTTCGGTTGACGTTGAATAGGCATCCTCGTCGTCAGGGGTGGAGGCGTTGATGGAGGTCTTGAAGTGGCTGTCCATAAGGGCGTCGGCTTTGGTCATCAAGTCCTTTATGGGTAAACTATCGACATCGGGTATGGCAGCGCGTACAGGTTCGGGTAAACGGCGTATCCAAAGGGCACGAAGTAGGTTCACCTCACGAGGAGAGCCGTCTGCGGCAGGTTGAAGGCGAGCGATACTGGTCATTTCCCTGAGGGCAAGCGAAGCCCTTTGGTCCCCCAACGGTTGTTGCGAGAGCTGAAAAAGCTTTGCTATACGGGCGGGTGGCGACGGCGAGTACTGCTGCAGAAGGTATGTTTTGAGGGCGTCATACGCTATTGGGGTGTCTCCTTGTTCACAAAGCCAGTCGGATATTTCTGGGAAGGTGTCCTCGGGTATCGCCGCGAGAACATAATCCGCTTTGGTGGTAGAGCAAGTCACGCCCCTGATACGAAACTGGACTTCTGCGCGCTGAAACCAAGCAAATGCCTCTCCGCTGGGAAACGATGAAAGTTTGAATGGAGCGGCCGCAGCACCAACTGCCGTAGAGTCCGCCATAGTACTACCAACGATGAAGGGGCGAGGGGGTGGGGGTGGAAGGCGGTGGGAGCGAGTCGACTTCCGGGGTCACCAATGTGACGGGCCGAGAGAAGGTTGTGAACTCAAAGGCAGGATGCAATCAACTGAGTTATAATATTATAGAACACTATCCTTTATATACAAAACCTCAAGGCAACAGGACATAACATGTTTACAAGACAGACAATGTCACAGAGGAAAACCGGAGACGTGAATTTTCATGTTCGTTTTAGTGCGAGGGAAGAGCGCAGATACAAGCATAATATATACAAAAGGAATTATGTACAATTGTGTGACACACGGTTGGTACAGAACAATGACACTGAAGTAGTTAAACCCTTGAACGAAGAATTGTTTGGTAATCTCGGTGTTGTCAGGTGTATGAGGACAGAGAAGTGTGTGGAAAAAAATAGGCCAGACTGTTCAGTGTATGTGTAGGCAAAGGAAAGATGAGCCGTAACCAGAGAGAGGGATCTAATGTAGTACTGTCTGGCTAGTCAAAGGACCCAATAACTCTCTAGCGGCAGTACCTAAACTATGAAATCATGTTAGAAAAGGATGCATATATTATTATTATTATTATTATTATTATTATTATTATTATAGAAATATGAAATTACAAAAACTATAATAATGATAGCTATAATAATAATAATAATAATAATAATAATAATAATAATAATAATAATCAATCCTTATGTAGGTAGTAGGTTGGACAAGGCACCAGCCACCCTTTGAGATACTCCCGTAGAGAGTTATTGGGTCCTTTGACTAGCCAGACAGTATTACATTGGATCTCTCTCTACGGTTACGGCTCATTTTCCTTTTGCCAACTCATATACCGAATAGTCTGGCCTATTACATATTCTCATCTGTCCTCATACACCTGACAACACTAAGATTATCAAACAATTCTTCTTCGCTCAAGGGGTTAACTATTACAATGTAATTGTTCAGTGGCTACTTTCTTCTTGGTAAGGGTAGAAGAGGCTTTTTGGCTATGGTAAGCAGCTCTTCTGGGAGGATACTCCAAAATAAAACCATCGTTGTCTGGCATCGGACATTGCCATAGCCTCTGTACCATGGTCTTTCTCTGTCTTGGGGTAGAGTTCTCTTGCCTGGGGGTACACTCGGGTACACTTATTCTATCTTACTTCTTTTCCTCTTGTTTTTTAAAGTTTTTATAGTATATAAAGTATATAATATATATATGCATACATATGTACTGTATTTATATATATATATATATATATATATATATATATATATATATATATATATATATATGAAAGATTCATTTTAATGTTGTGACTCTTCTTAAATTATCTTTTTAATTGGTAATTAATTCTATTTGTTTCCTTACTTCCTTTCTTCACTGGGATGTTTTCCTAGTAGGAACCCTCGGGCTTATAGAATCCTGCTTTTCCAACTAGAGTTGTAGGATAGCAAGTAATAATAATAATAATAATCCGCGTTCCCAGCAAAATCGTGAAACCCTTTCATTTTGAATTATGTTCTTTCCTGGATAAAAGTGTAAAATGCCCTCAACTCATTTTCATTCTCTAAGTCCAAGTGTTTCCCAATAGCCTTATCTTATACCTGGAGAAAATTCTTCGCTTTCAGATAATGGTTTTCTTTTCTACCTAGCTTCCGCCTCTCGTGAAATACAGCGATTTTGAAAATAGGGTAAAAATGCATAGTAATAATAACTATAGCAGTATGTTCTTAGTCAGGAGATTTAGCATTTTCTTTTTTCGAAATGCTACTTCAGTTGAGGAAGAAACTTTGGAAAAAAGAGCGAGAGCACTTTAAGATATCTATTTATATTTATGTGGATTTCAATATTCAAAATAATAATAATAATAATAATAATAATAATAATAATAATAATAATAATAATAATAATATTAATAATAATAATAATAATAACATTAAAGATATTAAAGATATTAAAATATTAAAAATATTGAAAATAATAATAATAATAATATTAAAGATACTAAAATATTGAAAATATTGAAAATAATAATAATAATAATAAGAATAATAATAATAATAATAATAATAATGCTCTGATATGTAACTCATATCACAGATAACCATTATCCATTAAATTGTGGTTATTAAATTACTGCTATCAGTTGTAATGCAATCACTAATATGATTAATTTCACTACTAATACTAAACAAGCTGTAACTTTACCTAGTAAAGTAGAATACTGCAGGCCTATTAAAAGAAGTAGTTAAAGTAGAAAATAAACGGAAAAGTAAAGAATAAACTAAAAATAAAAAGTATCAACGAAACAAAAGAATAAATTATATGTGAAGTAATAAAATAAAAAAGTCATATGTCCAGATGTGATACATATCCGAAGGAAACTGACTAAAATGTAAAAAAAATACCCAAAGGATACTTATCAGAAAAAAAAAATACCCCCAAAAGGCTCTTCTCAAAAGAAAAATACACCCAAAAGATACTTATCAAAATAAAAAAAAACACCTGAAGGATACTTATCAAGATAAAAAAAACACCCAAAGGATACTTATCAAAATAAGAAATAACCCCCAAAAGACTCTTCTCAAAATAAAAATACCCACAAAAGATACTTATCAAAATAAAAATACCCCTAAACGATAGTTATCAAAAAAAAAAAAAAAAAAAAAAAAAAAAAAAAACCACCTGATGGATATTTATCAAAATATAAAAAACACCAACTGGATACTTATCAAAATAAAAATACGCCCAAAGGAAACAGATCAAACTAAAAAGACTGGTGTTTGCATTGCCCCAGAGACCAAACTCCTCGGAGGAGAAGCATGTTTTAACGGCAGGTATCAAAAACATCGCTCGCTGTTTTTCTTTTCCTCCGCCGTTTTTTGTATTTATCCTCGGTGTGTTTTTCAGACGGTTAGGGCCCTGGGAAAAGGACCGTGATGGTGAGCTGCCAGTCGAAGCAAACATTATTAGATGTGATGACTTAAAACAGTTGTTGATTTATCAACTTCTGTATCTAGATGGATATATGCATACACTCGTGTATTCACATATATACACTTACACACATACACAAACATACTTATTTTGCTGATGAAGAATCAGTCGTCAATTTACAGCAGATAGACTTAAAAGGAGATGTAAATATGATAAAGATTGTAAAAAGAACAAGGGGCAGAAAAAAAAACATATTTTAAACGATAAATCTTATCAGAATATTATCATCGAGGGAGAGAAGAGGGAAGCCATTTTACAACAAATGTCGTGCAAATCACGAGGGACACGAAAGGAAAATTTTGTCCCCTACATTGGTCATAACAGATAAATCTTTACGAATATAATCGTCACGCGACAGGGGAGAAGCAAGTCTTAGCTGTCGTAAGTGAATGGAACGAAGATAGCAAAAATGACAAGAGGTATACTGTAAAAGTGAAATCGTCCGAATTGTAAAAATAATCTCACCTATATAATAAAGAGAAAGTGTGAATATATACTGAGCGGCAATCCCAGACATATAACTGCTAGATCTCGATAGGGGGAGATGAATTAATAATACCCTAGTGAGAGGAGGTACCCCAAAAAGTTCCGGAGAATTACACTCGGGAACCAGAACTGCCGTGTTGTAGTTAGAAGGGGGGAAGGAATGGGAAGGATTTAATCTGTGTGTGTGCATATCCACCTAAATATTTAGCAGTCCTCTTTGACGGGTCACGTACACTACTATAATAAAAAAGGGATAAAATATTACATGCTCGAGCGGTTAGTTAATGAGATAAAAAGCTCGTACAAAGGCGTGAAAGAATTTCAAATAGCTATTGTGACGTGCAACAACTAGATTTGGAAAGATAGTATCACAAAAATGGTAAATCCCATATGGTGATTATCTAGTATTAACAAGGCTCTCAATTATACAGAACTATGACGGGATGAGTTGACAGATTGGAGAGGTCATTAGTTAATAGAACACCAGCACCCCTATCAACGACATCCCTCCTCTCCCTACCCCACCCCCTTACCCTCACTAACTCATATTAACAGCAAATTTCATTATTAATTTTGATGCTGGAAAGCTCTTCGACCCGAAATCATCACCCGCATCTCTAATGAGAATTAATTAATTATGATCTATTAGCTATTTGATATTTTCATTTTCAACTGCATTTTATATACTTTACCAAGCAATGTGTACATGGCAAACCTTAATATGTTGGAAATTTTTAGCCCTGCCTTAATTTGGATCCGTTTTAATTATTGCAATAGTTGATATTGAGATCAAGGCTTGTAGCGTTATACCATTCAATTAATGATTATTAATATCATCAATATTATTGCTACTTGGCTGTAAGCCTACTTCTTGACTTGACTTTGATGCTGTCATAATTACCAATTCATTTCCTCTCCTGATATCATAATTATCAGCTCCTTTCTTTTGATCCTGTCACAATTATCAATTCCTTTCTTTTGATTCTGTCACACTTAAAAATTCCTTTCTTTTACTGCTGTCATAATCATCAATTCCTTTCTATTGTTGCTGGCACAAATATCAATTCCTTTCTTTTGATTCTGTTACACTTAACAGTTCCTTTCATTTACTCCTGTCATAATTATCAATTCCTTTCTTTTACTCCTATCATAATTATCAATTACTTTCTTTTGCTGTTGACAATTATCAATTCCTTTCTTTTGCTTCTGTCATACCTAACAATTCCTTTCATTTACTGCTGTCATAATTATCAATTACTTTCTTTTGCTGCTGTCATAATTATCAATTCCTTTCTTTTGCTGCTGTCATAATTATCAATTCCTTTCTTTTGTTGCTGGCACGATTATCAATTACTTTCTTTTGCTTCTGTCATACTTAACAATTCCTTTCATTTACTGCTGTCATAATTATCAATTACTTTCTTTTGCTGCTGTCATAATTACTAATTCATTTAGTTTCCTGCTGTCATAATTATCAATTACTTTCTTTTGTTACTGGACCAATTATCAATTCCTTTCTTTTGCTTCTGTCATACTTAACCATTCCTTTCATTTACAGTTGTCATAATTATCAATTCCCTTCATTTACTGCTGTCATAATTATCCATTCCTTTCATTAGCTGCTGTCATAATCATCCATTCCTTCCCTTTACTGTTGTCATAATTATCAATTCCTTACTTTTGCTGCTGTCACAATTAACAATTCCTTTCTTTTTCTGCTGTCATAATTACCAATTCCTTTCTTTTACTGATGTCATAATTATCCATTTCTTCCCTTTCCTGCTATCTTAATTATCAATTCCCTACTTTTGCTGCTGTCACAATTAACAATTCCTTTCTTTTTCTGCTGTCATAATTATCAATTCCTTTCTTTTACTGCTGTCATTATTATCAATTCCTTTCTTTTGCTGCTGTCACAATTAACAATTCCTTTCTTTTTCTGCTGTCATAATTATCAATTCCTTTCTTTTACTGCTGTCATTATTATCAATTCCTTTCTTTTGCTGCTGTCATAATTATCAATTCCTTACTTTTGCGGCTGTTATAATTAACAATTCCTTTCTTTTTCTGCTGTCATAATTATCAATTCCTTTCTTTTGCTGCTGTCACAATTACCAATTCCTTACTTTTGCTACTGTCACAGTTAACCATTCTTCTCTTTTTCTGCTGTCATAATTATCAATTCCTTTCTTTTGCTGCTGTCACAATTACCAATTCATGTAGTTTTCTGCTGTCATAACTATCAATTCCTTTCCTTTGCTGATTTAATTTTTATCAATTCCTTTCCTTTGCTGCTGTCACAATTAACAATTCCTTTCCTTTACTGCTGTCATTATTATCAATTCCTTTCTTTTGCTGCCGTCACAATTAACAATTCCTCTCTTCTACTGCTGTCATAAATATCAATTCCTCCCCTTTCCTGCTGTCATAATTATCAATTCCTTTCTTTTGCAGCTGTGAAAATAAACAATTCCTTTCTTTCACTGCTGTCATAATTATCAATTCCTTTCATTTACTACTGTCATAATTATTAATTCCTTTCATTTGCTGCTGTTATAATTATCAATTCCTTTCATTTACTACTGTCATAATTATTAATTCCTTTCATTTGCTGCTGTTATAATTATCAATTCCTTTCATTTACTACTGTCATAATTATTAATTCCTTTCATTTGCTGCTGTTATAATTATCAACTCCATTCTTTTGCTGCTGTCACAATTGTCAATTCCTTCTCTTTGCTGTTGTCATAATTATTAATTCTTTTAGTTCCCAGTAGTCAAATTTATCAATTCCTTTCATTTACTCTTGTCATAATTATCAATTCCTTTCTTTTGCTTCTGTCATACTTAACAATTCCTTTCATTTACTGTTGTCATAATTATCAATTCCTTTGTTTTGCTGCTGTCACAATTAACAATTCCTTTCCTTTACTGT
>NC_090757.1:52621285-52638785 GCF_036898095.1 Palaemon carinicauda | reverse complement strand
ACAGGAAAAGGCGGCACAATTCTTTTGCTATCTTTATTCAGCAGAAACTTAAGCACAGAAAAAGAGAAGCCAGCACACTTATTGTGTTATCTATATTCAGCATAAACAAGGCAGAGTACAGGAGAAGAAAGCACACTTCTAGGGTTAACTTTATTCCGCAGACACTAAGGAAGCGTACTCAACAAGCAAGCCTATTTCTTCAGCCACCTATATTCAGCAGAAACTAAGGCAGCAAACAGGAAAAGCAAGAGCACTTCTAGCGCTACCTTTATTCAGCAGAAAGTAAGGCAGCATACAGGAGAAGCAAGCACACTTCTTGTGCTATCTTTATTACTTAAAATACTTAAAACTAAGGCAGAGTACAAGAGAAGCAAGCACACTTATTGTGCTATCTTTATTCAGTAGAAACTGAAACAGCATACAGGAGAAGCGAATACACTTCTAATGCTACCTTTATTCAGTAGAATCTAAGGCATCGTAGAGGAGAAGCAAGCACACTTATTGTGCTACCTTTAATCAGCAGAAACTAAGGCAGAGTACAAAATAAGCAAGCACATTTCGTGGACTACCTTTATACAGAGGATACAAAAGAAGCAAGCGCACTTCTTGCGCTACCTTTATTCAGCAGAAAATAAGACAGTGTACTACAGAAGCGAGCAAACTTCCTGTGCTTCTTTTATTTAGCAGAAACTAAGGAAGTGTACAGGAAAAGGGAGCACAATTCTTGGGCTACCTTTATTCAGCAGAAATTAAAGAACCATACAGAAAAAGCAAGCAAACTTCTTTTTCTATTGTTCAGAGGAAACTAAGGCAGCGTTCAGGAGAAGCAAGCATACTTATTCTGCTACCTTTATTCAGAAGAAAATAAGCATACAGGAGAAGCCAGCAAACTTCTTGGACTACCTTTATCTATCAGAAACTAAAGAATCTTACACGAGAAGCAAACACTTCTTGAACTACCTTTATTCAGCAGAAACTAAAATAGCATACAGGAGAAGCACACACATTTCTTGTGCATCCTTTATTCAACAAAAACTGAGGCAGTGTACAGGAGAAGCTAGCACACTTCTCGTGCTACCATTATTCAACAGAAACTGAAGCAGTGTACAGTGGCGAGCACATTTCTAGTGCTACCTTTATTCAGCAGAAAACAAGGCATGGTACATGAGAGGCAAGCCCACTTCTTATACTACCATTATTAAGAAGACATTGAGGCAGCGTACTGTAGAAGTGATCACACTTTTTGTGCTATCTTTATTCAGTGAAACTAAGGCAGCATAGTGGAGAAGAAAGAACACTTACTCTTCTATCTGTATTCATCAGAAACTAAGGCAGTGTACAGGAGAAGCAAACACATTTCTTGTGCTACCTTTATTCAGCAGACACTAAGGAAGCATAAAGAAGGGAGCTCACTTACTGTGCTAACGTTGTTCAAAAGAAACTAAAGCAGCATACAGGAGAAGGGAGTACACTTTTTGTGCTACCTTTATTCAGAAAAAACTAAGGCAGCATAAAGGAGAAGCGAGTAATTTTTTGTGCTTCCTTTATTCAATAGAAACTAAGGTAACATACTGGAGAAGCGAGTACACGTCTTGTGCTACCTTTATTCGGCAAAAATTAAGCAGCGTACATGAGAAGCAAGTACACTTCTTGTGCTACCTTTATTCAGCAGTAACTGAGGCAGTGTGCAGGCAAAACAAGTACATTTCTTGTGTTACCTTTATTCCTCAGAAACTGAGGCAGTGGACAGTTGATGCTAGTATGCTTCTTGTGCTACCTTTATTCAGTAGACTCTAAGGCTGCGTAAGGTAGAAGGGGGCACATTCCTTGTGCTTCCTTTATTCAGCAGAAACTGAGGCAGCATACAAGAGAAGTGAAACCACTTCTTGTGCTAGTTTTATTCTGAAGAATCTAAGGCAGCATACAGAAGCTTGAACATGTCTAGCGCTACCTATATTCAGCAAAAACTGAAATAACGTAGAAGAAGAAGCAAGGGCACCTCTTGTGCTACTTTTATTAAGCAGAAACTAAGGCAGCAAACAGGAAAACAAACACAATTCTAGTGCTACCTTAATTAAGCAGAAACTAAGGCAGCATACAGGAGAAGTGAGTACACTGCTTGTGATACCTTTATTCAGCAAAAACTAAGGCAGCTTACAGAAGTAAGCACACTTCTTGTGCCACCATTATTTAGCAGATAAGGAGGCAGCATACAGGAATAACAAGTACACTTCTTGTGCTCCATTATTCAGGAGAAACTTATGCAGGATAAAGGAGAAGCGAGTACATTTCCTGTTCTACCTTTATTCAGAAGAAACTGAGGCAGCATACGAAAAAAGCAAGTACAAGTACACTTCTCGTGCTACATTTATTCAGCAGAAACTGAGGTAATGTACAGAAGTGAGTAAACTTCTTGTGCTACATTTATTCAGCAGAAACTGAGGTAATGTAAAGAAGTGAGTAAACTTCTTGTGCTACATTTATTCAGCAGAAACTGAGGTAACGTACAGGAGAAGTGAGTAAACTTCTTTTGCTACCATTATTCAGCAGAAACTGAGGTAATGTAAAGAAGTGAGTAAACTTCTTTTGCTACCATTATTCAGCAGAAACTGAGGCAGCATACAGGAGAAGAGAGTACTCTTCTTTTGCTACCTTTATTTAGCAGAAACTGAGGCAGCATACAAGAGAAGCGAGTATACTTCTGGTGCTACCTTTATTCAGCAAAAACTGAGGTAGCGTACATGAGAAGTTAGCACACTTCTAAAGCTAACTTTATTCGGCAGAAACTAAGGCAGCTTACAGGAGAACCGAGTACACTTCTTGTGCTACCTTTATTCAGCAGAAAATGAGGCACCGTACAAGAGAAGCTAGCACACTTCTTGTGCTAACTTTATTTGGCAGAAACTGGGGCAGCATACAAGAGGAGCTAGCACACATCTAGCGCTAAGTTTATTAGGCAGAAATTGAGGCAGCGTACAGGAGAAGCTACCACTTATCTAGTGCTAACTTTATTCAGCAGAAACTGAGGCAGTGTACAGGAGAAGCGAGTACACTTCTTGTGCTACCTGTATTCAGCAGAAACTGAGGCAGCATACGAAAGAAGCTAGCACACTTCTAGTGCTAACTTTATTTGGCAGAAACTAAGGAAACGTACAAGAAATGCTAGCACACTTCTAGTACTAACTTTGCTCGGCAGAAACTGAGGCAGTGTACAGGAAAAGGGAGCATACTACTTGTGCTACCTTTATTCAGCAGAAACTGAGGCAGCATACAAGAGAAACTAGCACACTTCTAGTGATACCTTTAATCAGCAGAAACTGAGGCAGCGTACAGGAGAAGCGAGTACACTTCTTGTGCTACTTTTATTCAGCAGAAACTGAGGTAGCATACAAGAAAAGCGAGTACACTTCTTGAACTACCTTTATTCAGCAGAAACTAAGGCAGCATACACATGAAGCAAGTACACTTCTTGTGCTACCTTTATCAGCAGAAACTGAAGCAGCGTACAAGAGAAGCTAGCATATATCTAGTGCTAACCTTATTTGCAAAAACTGAAGCCGTGTATAAGAGAAGCTAACACATATCTAGTGTTAACTTTATTCGGCAGAAACTGAGGCAGCGTACAAGAGGAGCTAGCACATATCTAGAGCTAACTTTATTCGGCAGAAACTGAGGCAGCGGATAAGAGGAGCTAGCACATATCTAGTGCTAACTTTATTCGGCAGAAACTGAGGAATCGGACAAGAGGAGCTAGCACATATCTAGTGCTAACTTTATTCGGCAGAAACTGAGGCAGCGGACAAGAGGAGCTAGCACATATCTAGTGCTAACTTTATTCGGCAGAAACTGAGGCAGCGTACAAGAGGAGCTAGCACATATCTAGTGCTAACTTTATTCGGCAGAAACTGAGGAATCGGACAAGAGGAGCTAGCACATATTTAGTGCTAACTTTATTCGGCAGAAACTGAGGCAGCGTACAAGAGGAGCTAGCACATATTTAGTGCTAACTTTATTCGGCAGAAACTGAGGAATCGGACAAGAGGAGCTAGCACATATCTAGTGCTAACTTTATTCGGCAGAAACTGAGGCAGCGTACAAGAGAAGCTAGCACATATCTAGTGCTAACTTTATTCGGCAGAAACTGAGGCAGCAGACAAGAGGAGCTAGCACATATCTAGTGCTAACTTTATTCGGCAGAAACTGAGGCAGCAGACAAGAGGAGCTAGCACATATCTAGTGCTAACTTTATTCGGCAGAAACTGAGGAATCGGACAAGAGGAGCTAGCACATATCTAGTGCTAACTTTATTCGGCAGAAACTGAGGAATCGGACAAGAGGAGCTAGCACATATCTAGTGCTAACTTTATTCGGCAGAAACTGAGGAATCGGACAAGAGGAGCTAGCACATATCTAGTGCTAACTTTATTCGGCAGAAACTGAGGCAGCGGATAAGAGGAGCTAGCACATATCTAGTGCTAACTTTATTCGGCAGAAACTGAGGCAGCGTACAAGAGGAGCTAGCACATATTTAGTGCTAACTTTATTCGGCAGAAACTAAGGAATCGGACAAGAGGAGCTAGCACATATCTAGTGCTAACTTTATTCGGCAGAAACTGAGGCAGCGTACAAGAGAAGCTAGCACATATCTAGTGCTAACTTTATTCGGCAGAAACTGAGGCAGCAGACAAGAGGAGCTAGCACATATCTAGTGCTAACTTTATTCGGCAGAAACTGAGGCAGCAGACAAGAGGAGCTAGCACATATCTAGTGCTAACTTTATTCGGCAGAAACTGAGGCAGCGTACAAGAGAAGCTAGCACATATCTAGTGCTAACTTTATTCGGCAGAAACTGAGGCAGCGTACAAGAGAAGCTAGCACATATCTAGTGCTAACTTTATTCGGCAGAAACTGAGGCAGCAGACAAGAGGAGCTAGCACATATCTAGTGCTAACTTTATTCGGCAGAAACTGAGGCAGCAGACAAGAGGAGCTAGCACATATCTAGTGCTAACTTTATTCGGCAGAAACTGAGGCAGCAGACAAGAGGAGCTAGCACATATCTAGTGCTAACTTTATTCGGCAGAAACTGAGGCAGCAGACAAGAGAAGCTAGCACATATCTAGTGCTAACTTTATTCGGCAGAAACTGAGGCAGCGTGCAAGAGAAGCTAGCACATATCTAGTGCTAACTTTATTCGGCAGAAACTGAGGCAGCGTACAAGAGAAGCTAGCACATATCTAGTGCTAACTTTATTCGGCAGAAACTGAGGCAGCGTACAAGAGAAGCTAGCACATATCTAGTGCTAACTTTATTCGGCAGAAACTGAGGCAGCGTACAAGAGAAGCTAGCACATATATAGTGCTAACTTTATTCGGCAGAAACTGAGGCAGCATAAAAGTGAAGCTATTATTATTATTATTATTACTATCCAAGCTACAACCCTAATTGGAAAAGCAAGATGCTATAAGCCCAGGGGCTCCAATAGGGAAAAATAGCCCAGTGAGGAAAGGAAATAAGGAAATAAATAACTGAAGAGAACAAATTAACAATAAATCATTCTAAAAAAAGTAATGTCAAAAGAGATATATCATATATAAACTATTAACAACGTCAACAACAAATATGTTATATATAAACTATAAAAAGACTCATGTCCGCCTGGTCAACAAAAAAGCATTTGCTCCAACTTTGAACTTTTGAAGTTCTACTGATTCAACAACCCGATTAGGAAGATCATTCCACAACTTGGTAACAGCTGGAATAAAACTTCTAGAGTACTGCGTAGTATTGAGTCTTATGATGGAGAAGGCCTGGGTATTAGAATTAACTGCCTGCCTAGTATTACGAACAGGATAGAATTGTCCAGGGAGATCTGAATGTAAAGGATGGTCAGAGTTATGAAAAATCTTATGCAACATGCATAATGAACTAATTGATCGACGGTGCCAGAGATTAATATCTAGATCAGGAATAAGAAATTTAATAGACCGTAAGTTTCTGTCCAACAAATTAAGATGAGAATCAGCAGCTGAAAACCAGACAGGAGAACAATACTCAAAACAAGGTAGAATAAAAGAATTAAAACACTTCTTCAGAATAGATTGATCACCGAATATCTTAAAAGACTTTCTCAATAAGCCAATTTTTTGTGCAATTGAAGAAGACACAGACCTTATATGTTTCTCAAAAGTAAATTTGCTGTCAAGAATCACGCCTAAAATTTTGAAAGAGTCATACAAATTTAAAGAAACATTATCAATACTGAGATCCGGATGTTGAGGAGCCACCGTCCTTGACCTACTTACAATCATACTTTGAGTTTTGTTAGGATTCAACTTCATACCCCATAATTTGCACCATGCACTAATTTTAGCTAAATCTCTATTAAGGGATTCACCAACCCCAGATCTACATTCAGGGGATGGAATTGATGCAAAGAGAGTAGCATCATCTGCATATGCAACAAGCTTATTTTCTAGGCCAAACCACATGTCATGTGTATATAGTATGAAAAGTAATGGGCCAAGAACACTACCCTGTGGAACACCGGATATCACATTCCTATACTCACTATGGTGCCCATCAACAACAACTCTTTGAGATCTACTACTTAAAAAATCAGTAATAATGCTAAGAAACGACCCACCCACTCCCAACTGTTTCAGTTTGAAAACAAGGGCCTCATGATTAACACGGTCAAAGGCAGCACTAAAATCAAGGCCAATCATACGAACTTCCCGACCACAATCAAGGGATTTCTGTACTGCATTGGAGATTGTAAGAAGGGCATCACATGCTCCAAGGCCTTTCCGAAAACCAAATTGCAAACTAGGGAATAGATGATTACCTTCAGCAAACCTATTAAGACGTTTTGCCAGAAGACGTTCAAAAACTTTAGATAATATGGGAGTTATGGAAATTGGGCGGTAATCAGTGGGACTTGAGCTACCACAAACACATTTACAT
This sequence comes from Palaemon carinicauda, assembly GCF_036898095.1. Classification (NCBI taxonomy): domain Eukaryota; kingdom Metazoa; phylum Arthropoda; class Malacostraca; order Decapoda; family Palaemonidae; genus Palaemon; species Palaemon carinicauda. The sequence goes on along the minus strand of NC_090757.1, from coordinate 52,631,820 downwards.
AGAGGAGTAACATTACCAATTCTCCAACAAGTGCTAAAAGCTCCTCTTCTTGCTAACTTGCGTAAAATAACAGATAACTTTGGAGCTAAGAAATCTGCTGTCTTTATAAAAAACAAAGGAAAAATACCATTAGGGTCTACACCTCCATAAGCATCAAGGTCCATCAACAGAGCTTTAATCTCACCAGATCGAAAAGCTAAACTAGTTAGTTTAGCCTCAGGAAAACAGGAATGAGGAAGTTCAAGTTTTTCATTACTCTGTTTACTGTCAAAAACATCAGCCAAAAGGGTTGCCTTTTCCTTTGGACAGTGCGTGACTGAGCCATCTGGTTTAAGTAAAGGAGGAACTGTTGCATCTACACCAAAGAGTGCAGATTTAAGGGTAGACCACCATTTATGTTCCTGAGTTGTACCAGAGAGGGTTTCTTTTATGATTAAATTGTACTCCTTTTCAGTTGAGGCATAAACTCTCTGAGCAAAAGCTCGAAGCTGAGTATAGTTGTTCCAGGTCAAATCTGATCTGTTACCCTTCCAAAGGTGATAGGCCTCCTGCTTCTCCAAATAAGCACGTCTACAATCATCATTGAACCACGGTTTGTCCTTCATTCGGTACCTTAGCACACGAGAAGGGATACGCCTATCAATTATGTTGACTAGATTCTCATTCAAAGGGACAACAGGATCTACACTATTATATAATTGTGACCAATTCAAGCACAAAAGATCATGCAAAATCCCATTCCAGTCTGCTTGGGATTTCATATAAATTTTACAAGAATATGATATATCAGGGACAGGCTGCTCAGTCTTCACTAATAATGAAATCAAGGCATGATCAGAAGTCCCGACTGGAGAACCAACCTTACTAGTTATAACGCCAGGGGAGTCAGTGTATACGAGGTCCAAGCAATTACCAGACCTGTGAGTAGCTTCATTTATGATTTGCTCACAGCCTGATTCCGAGGCAAAGTCTAAAGCTCTTAAGCCATGGCGATCGGTAGGAGAGATAGAACTCAACCACTCCCTATGGTGAGCATTAAAATCACCAACAAAGACAAACGAAGCCTTTCTATCATCTTCTTGTATCTTAGCCATAATGGTAAGAAGACAATCGAAGATAGAATCATCCATGTCTGGATTCCGGTAGATTGAACACAAATAAAAGTTGTTATGCCTGCCACAAACTTTTATTACCTGAATCTCATGACATCCACATTGATAGCAGGACTTATGAGAAGCAGGGTACTCGGTCCTAATATACACCGCCATTCCCCTGGCCCTAGGAATGGAATCACGTTTCAGCATTATTGGCTTCTTAAAACCAGTTATAAGGAGCTCAGATGAGTGCCTCATATTAGAAACCAAAGTTTCTGAGCACAGAAGAATATCATACTGTCTGGACGCAACTGTAAGGTCTCGGATATTTGCATGAAGACCACGAATATTGCAATACAGAAGACGACATTGACGAAATCTAGGACGTACTGGTCCCGGATTTCGCTCAATGTCTCCAGACAGCATAAGAATTAATAGAAATAAAAAAAAGACATCATACTTAAAAACTAGATTAACAAGAATTAAAACAAAAACAATATGTACAGAATAATAATAAAAGTGATTGATGATATCCATAGACTATAGTAAAAAGTCGGAAAAACTGGTCAACATGGAGGAGCCGATACACCATGCAAGGCTAAATACCCTCCAGGATAGCCACTTCAACTGAAGGGAGGACAGTAAGGATGGTTTTGAGAAGAAAAAATCAGAAAAAGGAAAAGACAACCTCTTGATAAACCACCAGGCATCCATGGCCCTTCTATTAAGCTAGCACATATCTAGTGCTAACTTTATTCGGCAGAAACTGAGGCAGCGGACAAGAGGAGCTAGCACATATCTAGTGCTAACTTTATTCGGCAGAAACTGAGGCAGCGTACAAGAGGAGCTAGCACATATCTAGTGCTAACTTTATTCGGCAGAAACTGAGGCAGCGTACAAGAGAAGCTAGCACATATATAGTGCTAACTTTATTCGGCAGAAACTGAGGCAGCGGACAAGAGGAGCTAGCACATATCTAGTGCTAACTTTATTCGGCAGAAACTGAGGCAGCGGACAAGAGGAGCTAGCACATATCTAGTGCTAACTTTATTCGGCAGAAACTGAGGCAGCGTACAAGAGAAGCTAGCACATATATAGTGCTAACTTTATTCGGCAGAAACTGAGGCAGCACATATCTAGTGCTAACATTATTCGGCAGAAACTGAGATTGCATACAAGAGAAGCTAGCATAGCGAACAGGAGAAGCGTGCGAAAGAACACACCATACATATTGGGGGCTTACATGTACGGCGATGCAATACAATAGCATAAGCCAATCACATAAACAGCTTTAGTTTTTATCAAATAGATAATAAATTAAATCTAAATGATCCTCAGAAACATGAGAGGTGAATATACATATATGCAAACAAAAATATATAATGCCCAAATAAATAGTGTAATAAAAAGTGTTGGTTATCATCTAAGAAATATTGAGTTTATAAAAAAGTACCCAGGACGAAAATTCTGTAAAAAACAAACTTGTGAAAAATTGTGTTATTACCAGGATTGACTACCGCAACTTTATCTACTACAATTTCCCAAAAGTACAACTTAAGAAATTACAAAATATAATAAACAGAGAAGCAAGACTGATAAAAGGTGTCCCACCTAGAGAAAGGATCACCCCTATACTAATAGATTTACACTAGCTGCCTATTAAAGCGAGAATTATATATAAAATATGTACAATAACCCACCAAGTTATCAGAACCGGTCGTCTAAAATACTTATAGCGTAGCCAACAAATCGTGTCGACACGAGAATAGTTACAGATGGCTTCAAACTGTTGGAACCTAGATTTATGTCCGCTTTGGGCTCCAGTGCCTTTAAATATGCGGCCCGAGACTATATAATAAGCTCCCACGAAACATTCGAATGATTGAAGACATTAAGGCTTTCAAGAGGAAACTGAAGACTTTCTTATTTCATGAGTCTTTTGACAGTGACGATTTAACAATAAATGAACAATACGTGATCTGAAAAGATAAATACTTTGAACGAACAAGGTAAAACGACAGTGGAGGTCCTGTAGAGAGTGGGGTTCCCCTGCTGTATGAGACCGGAAAAGCAGCCATCAATGTAAGTAAGTATTGTGTATGTACACAATAAAAATACAGGTCATCATACGCTTCAGTATAAATCATATCTTATATTTCTGTACATTGCTTATACCCTTTCTCAGGCCTAATAATAATTCCTTTTATCTATGACTATACAATGCATACACAATGGATGTAATAAGACATGTACCTTCCAAAATGCATGAACATTTACAAAATAAATATACAACCAACTACTGAATAAGAGAATACAGACACTGAGACATACATCCACATGCACAGAGGATAAATACCGACAGAAGAAACCATTCTTTTAAATATATGGTGACAGAAGGCTTGGATGACGTAGATACTGTTACTATAAATCAAATCAACAGTTAAATCAACATGTGAACACTTATACAGTAGACATAGGGTAGACATACAATCAAACATACAATTCTAGAGACAAATAAAAAAAAATACGTTAATTACATGCAGTATGGAAGTAGACCTTGAATGTCTCGCGCAAACGAAGTACATATGGAAAGACAGACTAAAGGAAAATATCCATTTAGACAAGCTAGAAAGTTTATAAACTGGTGAAACCAACAAATGATCCACTGATATGTAGATGGAAAGAGGAATTTAAATATTCGGGTAGAAAATAAGTAGTAATTAAACACTTAGGCTGAAAAACAGTCAATAGACACTGTTAAAAATTTAGCGAATAATTCGTAGACATGAAAACTGTACACAGGTATCTCGTAAGAAAAATAGACAATAGACAAAAAAAAATCTAGACAAAAAAAAAAAAAAAAAAAAAAAAAAAAAAAAACACCACACGGATCTAAAGTCAGTCTGTCAATAGACCATTATAGTGAAAAAAAAATTACAATGGGACTGGTAGACAGAAAAACAAATGCATATACAGAGATACAGACAATAGACAGGAAAAGGCTCATCCATTTGCATCAATCTGGTCGAAGAGGGAGTGAAACTATTAAAACTTGGCCAAATACATTCTAAGTTTGAGAATCATGTTTCACATTATAGGATAAAATGAAATTCAAGACGATATTCAAGAATCAAAGATGATGTGGAAGTTATCTCCAGCTACTGTAACGAAATATTCACTGACTATGGAAAACTCATTCAATGCGCTCGATCTGATTACGAAATAACCTTTCTTATAATACATAAGGAGTCATTTACAGAATGATAATATGCATTACTTCTCTCTTTTTCAAATACCAATAGATTAATATTCTTGGTACCCTGTCATACATCAAGAAAGTGACTGCAATATCCCGAAGACTCCGTCCATCTTTTGATCATAAAGATGGCGCTAGGCACTTACAATCCATCATCACTTCGCGAGCTCTTGAATCTGTCAGAATCACTTAATTGATCTTCAGATGTAAGTTTCAAAATACTTTAATCAATTCACTAAAATTATGGCAATTCCTTATTTGGCTCAAGAGAATGACTTTAATCATATTGCTAAAATAACACGGTGCTTTTGTTTTGGAGTGGTAGAAAATATTGACTTTTATTCTTTTTCTTTTTTTTTTTTTGGTTCAGATTTGAGTTTATTCGGTCTTAAAAGAAATAATTTTCTTAAAACTTCATAATTGTGTCCAAATCGTAAAACGATACTTGTGTATAGAGACTTGTTAAAACTTTGCTACAAGCCTAAATGGAAATGCAAAATTGGAGTTATACAGAGAGAGAGAGAGAGAGAGAGAGAGAGAGAGAGAGAGAGAGAGAGAGAGAGAGAGAGCATTTCGTGGAGTTTATCTACTGTACAGGATCGTGAATGTCCCCGCTACTGCGGCGGGCAGACTTCCAAAAGCGTTTTTTTTTTCAAAGCCATTAGTCGAAAATATACCTTTAACCCAAAATTCATGATTTTTGTTGAAAAATAAAATGGAAAGGTAAAAGAACACTACACAGAACAATGGAAAAAAACGACCGGGATCTGATAAAGATCGTACTATGCTTGGCTGATCAGTACCACGATTTTTAGTTTGTGCTTTTGTGATATATATATATATATATATATATATATATATATAAATATATATATTATATATATATATATATATATATAAATATATATATATATATATATATATATATATATATATATCTATATTATATATATATATATATAGATAGATAGATATATATTCATATATATATATATAGATATATATTCACATATATATATATATATATATATATATATATATAAAGATAGATAGATATATATATATATATATATATATATATATATTATATGTATATATACAGTATATATATATATATATATATATATATATATTATATGTATATATACAGTATATATATAATGCGTATACATACGATATACACATATAGCTTATATATGTTTATATGCATATACGTATAACATAATATACAGCACATACATAAATATATGTATTATTTCTAGCTAAGCTACAACCCTAGTTGGAAAAGAAAGATGCTATAAGCACATGGACTCCACCAAGGAAAGGATACAGATAAACGATATGAGAAATAATGAACAATTAAAATATTTAAAAAAACAGTACCAACATCAATAACAGATATTTCATATATTAACGATGTCAGCCTGTTCAATATGAAAACATTTGCTGCAAGTCTGAACTTTTGATGTTTTACCGATTCAACTACCCGACTAGGAAGATCATTCCATAATTTGGTCACAGCTGGAATAAAACTTCTAGAACACTGTGTAGTATTGAGCCTTATGACAGAGAAAACCTGACTATTAGAATTAACTGCATGAATAGTATTACGACCAGGATGGAACTGTCCACGAAGATCTGAATGTAAAGGATGACCAATACTACGATAAATCTTATGCAGCATGTATAACGAACTAATTGAATGACCGTGCCAGATATTAATATCTAGATCAGGGCTATGAAACGTGAAGTAGGAGATGATGAATGGATAAGTATTGATTTAAAATCTCAAGATAGAGACGACTGTCAAAATCTAACATAGGCCCTTTGCGTCAATAGGCGTAAGAGATGATGATGATGAAGTTCCTGTCCAACAAATTAAGATGAGAATCAGCAGCTGAAGACCCGACAGAAGAACAATACTCGAAACAAGGTAGAATGAAAGAATTAAAACACTTCTTCAGAATAGACTGTTCACCGAAAATCTTAAAATGTTTCTCATAAGTAAATTTGCTGTCGAGAATCACACCTAAAATCTTAAGGAGTCATACAAAATTAAAGAAGCCTTATCCATGCTGAGATCAGGATGTTGAAGAGCCACTGTCCTTGACCTACTTACAATCATACTTTGAGTTTTGTTAGTATTTAACTTCATACCCCATAATTTGCACCATGCACTAAATTTAGCTAGATCAAAAGTAATGGGCCAAGAACACTACCCTGAGGAACACCGGATATCACATTCCTATACACACTATGGTGCCCATCAACAACAACAATTTGCGCTCTATTACTTAAAAATTTAATAACGATGCTAAGAAACGACCCACTCCCAATTGTTTGAGCCTGAAAGGAAGGGTCACATGATTAACGCGGTAAAAGGCAGCAATAAAATCAAGGCCAATCATACGAACTTCCTTACCATAATCAAGGGATTTCAGTACAGCATTGGAGATTGTAAGAAGGGCATCACAATCTCAAGTACTTAACAAAAACCAAATTGCAAACTACGGAACAGATGATTACCTTCAGCAAACCTATTAAGATGTTTTGCCAAAAAGACGCACGAAAACTTAAATAATATGGGAGTTATGGAAATTGGGCGGTAATCAGTTAGGCTTGAGCTACCACAAACACATTTACATAGTGGAGTAACATTACCAATTCTCCAATAAGTGCTAAAAGCTCCTCTTCTTGCTAACTTGTGCAAAATAACAGATATATACAGTATATACATATATATACATATATATTGTATATATATATACATATACGGATATAAATATGTACATATTTAGACATATATACAAATATATACATAAATAAACAAATGTGTTACAATAACCCATTACACAATGGTTACCATTATGCGTAGATGGTTTGACATACGTTACCCTAGACACAAAAGACGAGCAAAACGGATGAAAATTAACATATCCCTCAATAAAATTTCCATTGCAAAGGAATTTCAGTTTTGTATCAAAACCAATCAGACATAAAATTCGATAGAAACGGAAGTTCCTCTTTGATGAACTCGGAAGAAGATATTTGAATAATGGAGTTTTTTTTTAACTTCAAAAGTACGAATGTCAATGTGTTTAGAGTCAAGACGAAGTTCAAATTGTCATAAATTTAGTTGAAATATGAATTTCTGTCGACTGAAATCAGTTGAAAGAGAAATTTCTGTCGACTGAATTCAGTTAAAAGAGGAATTTCTGTCGACTGAAATCAGTTGAAAGAGAAATTTCTGTCGACTGAATTCAGTTAAAAGAGGAATTTCTTTCGACTGAAATCAGTTGAAAGAGAAATTTCTGTCGACTGAATTCAGTTAAAAGAGAAATCTCTGTCGACTGAAATCAGTTGAAAGAGAAATTTCTGTCGACTGAATTCAGTTGAAAGAGAAATCTCTGTCGACTGAATTCAGTTGAAAGAGAAATTTCTGTCGACTGAATTCAGTTGAAAGAGAAATTTCTGTCGACTGAATTCAGTTGAAAGAGAAATCTCTGTCGACTGAATTCAGTTGAAAGAGAAATTTCTGTCGACTGAATTCAGTTGAAAGAGTAATTTCTATCGACTGAATTCAGTTGAAAGAGTAATTTCTATCGATTGAATTCAGTTGAAAGAGGAATTTCTGTCGACTGAATTCAGTTGAAAGAGGAATTTCTGTCGACTGAATTCAGTTGAATAAGAAATTTCTGTAGACTGAAATCAGTAGAAAGAGAAATTTCTGTCAACTGAATTCAGTTGAAAGAGAAATCTCTGTCGACTGAATTCAGTTGAAAGAGAAATTTCTGTCGACTGAATTCAGTTGAAAGAGTAATTTCTATCGACTGAATTCAGTTGAAAGAGGAATTTTTGTCGACTGAATTCAGTTGAAAGAGGAATTTCTGTCGACTGAATTCAGTTGAAAGAGGAATTTCTGTCGACTGAATTCAGTTGAATAAGAAATTTCTGTCGACTGAATTCAGTTGAAAGAGGAATTTCCGTCGACTGAATTAAGTTGAAAGAGGAATTTCTGTCGACTGAATTCAGTTGAAAGATAAATTTCTGATGACTGAATTCAGCTGGAGGAGTAATTAATGACGATTGAATTCAGCTGAAATACGAATTTCTGACAGCTGAATCCAGCTGAAAGATGAATTTAATATATATATATATATATATATATATATATATATATATATATATATATATATATTTATACATATATATTATATATACATACATTATGTGTATATATAAATACATATATATTATATATAAACATATATTTATGTATATATGCATATATACATATATAAATATATATATATATATATATATATATATATATATATATATATGCCTATATACATATATATATATGCATATATACATATATATATATATATATATATATATATATATATATATATATGTATATATATATATATATATATATATATATATATATATATATACATATAAGAAATTACTCATTATTCCCACAATGCCAAATCAATCGTCAACACACAGGAGAAAATTAAGAAAACCAGTACAGAAAATTATCATCGTCACACTTACCTAGTAATGTACTATATATATATATATATATATATATATATATATATATATATATATATATATATATATATATATATATACACAGAAACTTGCTCTTTATTATACAAGGAAGATTATCATTGTTGTTATTATTATTATTATTACTAAGCTACAACCCTAGTTGGAAAAACAGGATGCTATAAGCCCAAGGGATCCAACACACAAAAAAAAAAACAGCGCAGTGAGGAAAGGAAACAAATAAACTGCAAGAGAAGTAATGATGGATTGTTTGATTCTAAAATAATCTATCTAATGTTTCAACAGTAATAATCTTCCATAAGATCAGTATCACATACAAATACACACGCACCATAGTGTAATATCAATTCATGCGAGCAACAAAATTGTCTCAAAAGATTAAAAGCATAATAGCTTTAAAATCGAATAATTAAAAGGACTCAAAACAGTATAATTGATTAGAATGCCATTATTAAAACGATAGATTTACTTAACGAATCCAATTTCTCTTATTAAACTAGAAAATACTGCGATTACTCATAATGGCTTTAAAATCAAACAAAAACAGTATAAGTAATTAATTAGAATAACAGCTTTAAAATCGAATAAAATCAGAATAAGTAATTAATTAGAATATATTACTAAAACGGTACATTTAGTTAAAAGAATCCAATATCTCTTATTAAACTGGAAAATACTGCAATTAGTGCACTCACTAACAACCTTAAAATCGAATAGAAAAAAAACTTAAAAAACAGTATACGTAATCAATTTGAATGTGTCATCATTAAAACTATCCATTTAGTTAAAGAGAACAATTTCTTCTATCAAACGAGAAAATACTGAAATTACTCATTAGTCCCACAATGCCAAATCAATCGTTAACACACGGGAGAAAATTAAAAAAAAAAAAAAACAGTACAGAAAATGATCCTCATTACACTTACCTAGTAATGTACTATTGGTGATGATTTGAAATATCTTCCCTGGATCCATGTTTGATCTTCGAATAAACTTTTCTTATGACCGGATAAATTCTTATCAAAAGATTAATATCACTTCATTTTGGTTCAATATTTCAAGGTCGCAAGTTTGACCTTTTTAATGTTAGTTCAATATTTCAAGGTCGTAAGTTTGACCTTTTTAATTTTAGTTCAATATTTCAAGGTCGCAAGTTTGACCTTTTTAATGTTAGTTCAATATTTCAAGGTCGTAAGTTTGACCTTTGTAATGGTCAGTTCTTTCCTTACGGACTTCAGTAGTGTTATTTTGTTTATCTCTAAGTAAAGGAAGGAAAATAGTTACAGACACTAAAAAAAATTTGAATATTTACTAAATAGTAATAGTAATAGTAGTAGTAGTAGTAACAGCAAAACAATCGTCAATGATCATGGTAAAAAAATATAATGCAGAAAAGATTACTTGTCATGAAAAACATAAACCAGAATTGTTTCCTTCATCGAGAGCAATATAAAAATGGTAATATTCTAAACGATTTATTTATAACAGCTACAAATCTTTTATGATGGAAATGGGAGTAAAATTCACGAATGACTAAAGTGAAATTGTAGAACAAACAATAATCAACAAATCATATCATTTATTATTAAATATCATTTATTATT
>NC_090757.1:52611285-52613785 GCF_036898095.1 Palaemon carinicauda | reverse complement strand
AGAGTTCTCTTGCTTGAGGGTACACTCGGGCACACTGTTCTCTCTTGTTTCTCCTCCTCTTGTTTTGTTAAAGTTTTTATAGTTTATATAGGAAATATTTATTTTAATATTGTTGCTATTCTTAAAACAATTAATTTTTTCTTGTTTCCTTTCCTCACTGGGCAGTTTTCCCTGTTGGAGCCCCTGGGCTTATAGCATCCTGCTTTTCCAACTAGGGTTGCAGCTTGGCAAATAATAATAATAATAATAATAATAATAATAATATGTATGTATATGTATATACAGGCAGGCTATATATCAGTTTATTGAGATAGGTGGTATGACAATGAAACACAGTGTTACACATTTTGTGGATTTGAGACAAACCCCTCAGAAGGATATTGGGAGTTAAATGTCAGGACAGGATTAGAAATTATACTATAAGAGGGATTACTTGAGTGCCATATATGGATGAGATCATGGCGAGGGGTAAATGGAGATGGTTTGGCCATGCCCTACGCATTCTCCAAGAGTGATTAGTTAAAAAAACTTTCACCTGGGCTCCGCCAGGCACTAGAAGAGTCGGAAGAGCCAGGCCTACATGGCTGAGAACTATGAAGCGTGACGTGGGAAATCTTAAATGGAGAGGTATTGATTTAAAAGCTCAAGATAGAGACTACTGGCGAAAACTAACCGAGGCCCTTTGCGCCAAAAGACGTAGGATGAGAGGTTACACGTACATACACACATACACAACCACAACCACACACACACACACACCCACACACACACACACATATATATATATATATATATATATATATATATATATATATATATATATATATATATATATATATATATATATATATATATATATATTCACACACTTTCTCTATTATATAGGGAGGTTCTAAACTATTTACTTAACAAAAGTCTTGAGAACATAATTACTCACATCTTACTCTCGGTGTCGCCAAATGAAGAAATGGGAGACAGAAAAAAAAAAAAAGGATAATATTCTCCTACTTCATATTCCACTCATCTTTCATTTCCAGACGAATGAAGATAATTTATATCTTTTATCATTTCCGTTGTTTCACAAGTTGATGAGGCAATCTTCAAATTAACCATTACGGTAAAAATTCGGCGAAGACTGGGGCCACTTGACATATTGCTCAGAGATGCTAAGAAAAGTTTAAAAAGTTTTTCATCTCCCGAGACTGAAATTCACACATGTAATCAAATTCGCAAAAATGGCAATGCAGGCGAACGGGAATGAAGGCGTACCGACGTGGATATATATACATATGTGAATGTGATATATATATATATATATATATATATATATATATATATATATATATAAATATATATATATATATATATATATATGTGTGTGTGTGTGTGTGTATATATGTATGTATATATATATATATATATATATATATATATATATATATATATATACATACATAAATAAAATTTTGTGGAGAGTCCAGCGTCATTATGGAATTGCTCTTAAATATATGAATTTGATTAAATTTGTTCATAAGCATACCAAGTGCAATGTTAATGGAGTCCTATAAAATGAATTTACAGTGAACAGTACAATACTCCAAGGGAATGTGTTGTCACCTATGTAGTTTATCTTCTTCATAGAATTTGTATTGCATAGAACAGTCTGAGATGGTGGAGAAGGATTGAGCTTGATTGGTAACAGGAAATTAGCAGACCTGAAATATGCTGATGATGCTGTCATTATTAGCAAATCACCATAGGATTTGCAATGCTTTTTTAACAAAATACATGAAATCACACGAGGTTGGGCTCAAGAAAGATAGAAAAAAGACAGATGATGAGAACATTGTATGCAATGAAAGATAAAATAATATTGGAAGGAGAAATGATTAATGAGGTTGAATCATTTAAATAATTAGGAACTATGATCACCAATACAGGGTCTAAATTAAAGTTTAGTGAAAGATTGAAAAAAGCAAATCAGACAATTGCTAGGTTAAGCATAATATGAAAAACAAACCCCCTGATATTGCATATAAAAATCAGGCTATAAGGCTATATATCAGTTTAGTGAGATCGGTGTTACTATATGGACATGAATCATAGTATGGCAATGAACCAATCACCAATAGGTGTAGTAGATTTGAGAACAAAGTCCTCAGAAGAATATTGGGAGTTAAATGGCAGGACAAGATTAGAAAAGAAACTAAAAGAGAGATTACTCAAGTGCCATATGTGGATGAGATCATTTTGAGGTGTAGATGGAGAAGGTTTTGGAATGATCTTCGCACTCCCCAAGAAAGATTAGTTCACCAAACGTTCAGCTGGGCTCTACAAGGTACTAGAAGAGTTCGAAGACCCAGGCCTATATGGCTGAGGAATAGGAAGCGTGAAGTACAAGATGATGAATGGAGAAGTATTGAATTAAACGCTCAAGATAGAGACGACTGGCGGAATCTAACAGAGCCCCTTTGTGTCAAAAGGCGTGGGAGGATATGAT
>NC_090757.1:52598785-52608785 GCF_036898095.1 Palaemon carinicauda | reverse complement strand
TGGAAATTGTTCTCGGCGGCAGACGCCAATGGATTCCTTGTATCAGTTCTTGTACCGACTATTTGGCAGTTAGTTCCTGGAGGATCGGGACAGCTGGACCAGAATCCTCCTCCACCAGCTCCATCTTCGTCTGCAGTAACGTTTAAGTCGGCTATCTTGAATATCTGACTTTCTGCCGGATGAACTAGCAGCTCATCATTAAGGGGACATCCACGCATACAATATGCGCATATAGATAGGGCATTAGACAGAGTTAGATGAGGGGGTAAGCGAGAAGGATAGTAGGGAGGTTTGGCTGTTTTTGTGAAGTGAAAAAAAATATATTCAACTATCACCAATATGACCAGGATTGAACATGGTTGTGGGGTCATGGGATAACTCATAGTTAACACTAATTAGTCATTTTAGCTATAAATATGTATACATAATATATGTATGTATATACAAAAACAATATATGCAACCGTTTCTAGTCCATTGTAGGACAAAAGCCTCAGACATGTCAGTTCATGTGTGGAGTTTGGCCAGTTTCCATCACAACGCTGGTCAGTGTGGATTGGTGATGGTGGGAGATTTTCGTCTGATCACTCACAGCAAACCACACAAGTATGGGTAGCCTTGACTAATACTGCTTTGCTGATCACGGCGATAAAAAAACCCTTCCACCACGTTAAGGTATCCCAGCACAACGAAGCAATTGCATAGAAAGTATCGAGAACAATTGGATTTCATATTGAAAGATATAAGGGTTGAAATGGCCAGTGTAAGGATGAACATGCTTTTGCAAGTAAATTTTTAGGATGGGAGATAGTGAAAGTCAGGTGTTGATGGTTGAGATGCTACAGCCAATGATGATAATGTGACTGAGAGGCTGACTAGGGTTTGCAAGGTTTTTCTGGTTAAGGGAAAGATGCCAGTTGTATGAGAAATTGGAAACTTGAGATAGGATTAATAACAAGGCTATGAAAAAGGTTATAAGAATTCACAGTATGGTAGCAGTAAAAGTGAGTAGTGAAAAAATTAACCAAAGATGGACTAGAGTATCTTCAAGTGGTTTATTAATATCGAACGAATGAACGATAATACATAGTTTTCAGTAGTGAAAGGAAAATATGTCAAAGACACGACTGAATAGACGCGGAGAAAAGAATAGTAATTGACATTCAGAAAACGGAGGAGTTGAATGACACATTGTGTGTGTGTAGCCGGATCAATGTGCAGCTGAAGGGCCTTCTGTATAAGTGCATGAAACAACTAATATTGTGGAAGTTTTATCCACGATTCAACAGTTAAGGAAAATTGGTGTGGTTACTTTTTTTCTGATTCCATCTCTTGTTAAATTCAAATAAATACACTCACACATACACACACATATATATATATATATATATATATATATATATATATATATATGTATATATATATATATATATATTATATACACACCTATATATATACACATATATACAGTATATATATATATATATATATATATATATATATAATACACACCTATATATGTACACATAAATACAGTGTATATATATATATATATATATATATATATATATATATATATATATTATATATATATATACATGTATATATATAATACACAATTTTCCGTGTATGTATAATAAAGGAAATAACCCCACAATCTATGAAAAAGGAAATATATTTAGAGCTTCCGAAGGGACCATCTCACTTCCTCTTCAGAAAACAGGAAGAGGAAGAAAGATGATCCCTTAGAAAGTTCAAAATAAATTTTCTTTTTTTCATAAATTGTGGGATTATTTCATATTAACACCTCGCTACATCTTAAGTTCTCCAATCACCCTCATAGCGTTGAATTACGTTAACTATTTTTTCATCTTCCTAACGATTTCAATCTCTTTCAATAGCCTGTGCAGTTTTGCGTCACTATTCCCAACCATCTTATAAAGATAATATAAAGATATTAAACAGACATTTGTAAGCGACTCAAGAGATAACTATTACAGAGATTTGCTTTCTAGTGAGAGAATACGTCAGTCTATACTTACATATATATATATATATATATATATATATATATATATATATATATATATATACTTACATAAAAGTACCCTTTCTGAGTGGGGATACCTAAACGCGGTGAAAGGGTTTGTGTACCGCCATAATCAGCAAAGCTATGCTAGTCAGAGCCACCCATACTATGCTGGTCTGCTTTGAGTGATCAGATCAAAGTCACCGTGATTACCAACCCGCAGTGGTCAGTATTGTGATGAAAACTGGCCAAACTCCAAACATGAAATGTCTGAAGCTTTCTCCTGGCAGTGAACTAGCAATGGTTAATGATGATGACATACAAGAAAATGTAAATGCGTATGTATATACCCCTGTCTATGCAAATGTAACTATCGTATCTATACTAATGGCGTAATTATAAATGAATAACATAAAAGTCAGTTAACTGAAAATAAAAATAAAAAGAATCAACAACCATTCTCGACTGGATACCCCTTTCTTCGTCTTCTTCTTCTCTTCCGACCAAATATAGACTGCACGATGTGGAAACAAGTAAATGTATGTACACCTGTTTATGGTAGTTTAATATCGTTTGTTTACCAAGGACGTAATTATAAACGAATAACATGAAATTCAGTGAAATGAAAAAAAAAAAAAAAAAAAAAAAAAAAAAACAATTAACAACCATTCTCGACTGGATACCGCTTCCTTCGTCTTCTTCTTCTTCTTCTCTTCCGACCAAATATAGACTGAACGTTGTGGAAACATATCTATAACAATTTATCTCTGCAGCATCGACTGAGAATAATGAAAGACGAGCATCATACATCAATAGGGGGATGTGGCCCAGGCCTTTTGGGAGAACGATATCGAGATAAGTGAAATAAATTTCGAGGTACGGAGAGGAATATCTAAGCCAAGGTTTTGGCTGAATGCGAATGATGGCCGGAGTGGTATTGGTGCGCGAGCAGAGAAAAATGGAAAACGTTAAGATTATCCGTTTCCCAGAGCACACACACGTCCCATAATGGATGGAAATAGATAAGAACAGGTGGTTTTCAATTTTTTTTTCTTTGGGGGCTATATGGTTGGTATGGTTTTCGATATGATTCACGATGCTTCTTTAGGTTTGGATGGCGATCTTGTGCCGCTTCTTGGTTTGCAATGGATATGTTTACACTTTTCTTGTAATACTCGATTTGTTTGTTCATATATTTAAGGATGCAAAAGATTTTATTTAAGTATTGAAGGGACTTGCAATGCTGTATTTATTTCATTTATTTACTGGAACAAAAAAAATATTTCCATGCTGAAAAGTTTCCTACCACTCCAACATCCACACATCCATACACACACACACACACACACTAGTTTAAGCATTTTTTCAATTTACAGTGAAAATATATACCCCTTTCACAATGAATTGACTGATAGAAGCACATTTAGAATAAAACAAAAACAGACTTTATAGGAAAAATAAGGTTACTATTTATTTTCCTCTCAAGTCATTTCATACTATTTGGGAAAATGAGCGAAGGGTCTCAATCTGCCTAAAGTATCAAGTCCCTGGAGATCATGAATATCATTCAAGTCATTATGTTTCTTATCAAAAGCTACCGATTATACTGTTCGTGAGTGTACAGATGGACACAGGAATCCCTAGTACACCTAGCCCTGAAGAAGTGCAACCAGCCTACACACTACTGCGCGGCGAGTTCGTGTTTAAACCCCACTTACTACCTCTGCCATCTCTCCCTAAACTATCTGACTGAAACAGTCACAAAAGCAAGACACCATAACCCACATACAGACTGAAACATTCACATAAGCAAGTCACCATAACCCACACACAGACTGAAACATTCACAAAAGCAAGTCACCATAACCCACATACAGACTGAAACATTCACAAAAGCAAGTCACCATAACCCAAAAATAGACTGAAACAGTCACAAAAGCAAGTCACCATAACCCACATACAGACTGAAACGGTCACAAAAGCAAGTCACCATAACCCACATACAGAATGAAACAGTCACAAAAGCAAGTCACCATAACCCACATACAGACTGAAACATTCACTAAAGCAAGTCACCATAACCCACATACAGAATGAAACAGTCACAAAAGCAAGACACCATAACCCACAAATAGACCGAAACAGTCACAAAAGCAAGACACCATAACCCACAAACAGACAAAAACAGTCACAAAAGCAAGACACCATAACCCACAAATAGACTGAAACAGTCACAAAAGTAAGACACCATAACCCACATACAGACAAAAACAGTCACAAAAGTAAGACACCATAACCCACAAATAGACTGAAACAGTCACAAAAGTAAGACACCATAACCCACATACAGTAAAGACTGAAACAGTCACAAAAGCAAGACACCAAAACCCACATACAGACTGAAACAGTCATAAAAGCAAGACACCATAACCAACATACAGACTGAAACAGTCACAAAAGCAAGACACCATAACACACATACAGACTGAAACAGTCACAAAAGTAAGGCACCAAAACCTACATACAGACTGAAACAGTCACAAAGGCAAGGCACCAAAACCTACATACAGACTGTAATAGTTACAAAAGCAAAAGATCAAAATCCACATATATTCCCAAGAAATGTCGAAACACCAAGTCTTGAACGTAATTGACCACAGTCAGTCGTCAGTTTCGGCTTATTCCCTATTGGCGTTCTCGCGGGAAGATATTGCTTGATATTATGTGGAACAGACCCCAGATAACTCGGTCTCGCTGGGACAGATAAGCCTTATCAAGCTTATCAAGTTTGGTCGACATTTGCAGACGACAGAACTTGAAGGCACAGGCAGCCCTACCCAAACTCTCTCTCTCTCTCTCTCTCTCTCTCTCTCTCTCTCTCTCTCTCTCTCTCTCTCTCTCTCTCTTAAAAGCTGTTAAATGGCTCCATTGAAGAGCTAGATTGAAGATTAATATGGAAATGGCTTTGATAAAAAGCTTCAGAACTAACCTAGAGAGAAAATTGCAATAACAAAAATCATATTTCTATTTGTGATGGTATGAATTCAAGCAGATATTGCTTTTGAATGCAGTTTTGACTTGATTTGGAATTTCGATCACATATTGGGAGGGTGGAAGCAATTTACGGTCACTTTTATAAGCTGCAACGCTGATATTTTCATTTCCTTTTTTTATAAAGGGAAAGAGATCATCTAAATTCTTTATTTATTGTTCACATAAAATTCGGAAGCTCTCTCTCTCTCTCTCTCTCTCTCTCTCTCTCTCTCTCTCTCTCTCTCTTCTTTTCTTTCCCATTATCTAAATCTATTTACTCCTATTTGATGAACTGGTAATAAGTCTTTTCGAAAGAGAAAAAAAATACCAGTGAATGATGTTCCCTACAAAGAACAACGTTATTTTATACAATATATATATATATATATATATATATATATATATATATATATATATATATATATATATATATATATATATATATATACATATATATATATATATATATATATATATATATATATATATATATATATATATATATATATATATATATATAACGGATTTTGAAGCGAAGCGAAAAATCTATATTTGGGTGAGATGGCCATGTCGTCCTGATGGAAGTTCCTTAAAGTAGCTTCCTAAGGGATATATGTACTACAGTACAGTGATATTCCCAGAGAATTTTACCTTTAGGTATCCAGAATTTTAACTCCTGGCGCGAATATCCTTAAATTTTCTCTCAAGGATATCGCATAATATCAAAGGACGTATTCTTGACATGCCACATAGCAATCTGCACCCCTAATAGCATTTACACTTCGAGGGGGGTGTGACAGAATAGAAGGGGAGCCGTATCAAGGTTACCCGCGTTCTCGTACTACTATTTAGTATGACAACAGTGCCATTTCCAAGATGACGAACATTCCTTGTAGCATTGAGCATGGTGCTGCAGATACAGTACTTCAGGAGGGATACTGTGAAGATCTTTACTTTTTAGAAAAGATGGGTGGGTCCATCAGGACGACATGGCCATCTCACCCAAAAATAGATTTTTCGCTTCGCTTCAAAATCCGTTTTTTGGGCTCAAGCCATGTCGTCCTGATGGAAGAGTACCAGAGTATTAGTGTATCTGTGGATTTTCATCAGTGCCTTAACCTTGGGACAACATTTCTATGGTCATGTGGACCAATTGAGACAAATGACGTCACCGTTATCCGTCATTATCACTAATCATAAACGATGGTAGTGCTTCCTGCCCCCTACAGGGAAGAATCATTCTAGACAGTAGAAAAGGGGTCTCAAGGTTAATATATATTGTATGAACAAACATAAGTATACACTGAATATACAAACAGTCTCATAGTTTGTATATATTGCCAAATCAATATCAGTGTCTCCTTTATCTATTGTTTGTGAGCATAAAACTATATGAAGAATACTTACATTACTAAGTCAAAGAACTCTGGCATTTTATACATGCAATTGTCGGGCGAATTCGGACGCAATACATTCTAATAGACATTTATTCCTAATAAATAACTAAATGACTTAACCAGTAAAACGAATGTAGCATGACAATGGAATTATACACGTAACGAATACAGAGACTATATTTCTTTCTTGAAAGGAAAAGAACTGGTGAGTGCCACTCTCAGATTGAAGAAATATTTTTTTAATAAAATTTCTCTTCATGATCACTGCTGCAGCAGCAAACACAAACTTTCTACATGCTCTCCTAGCCTTCATAAAGGTGTAAAGGTCCTTCACTAAGGTAGCCATATGCATTTTGGCTAGGACCATGAGCTTGTCTGGGGTATTTTGATAGGTTGAACACAACTCTATGTAGTTTTGTAGAGAAAGGGAGGCTGCAAGTCTCTCCTTTGTCTCTTGTTCATTATAAAAGAGAAACTCAGATAGTTTAGGGAGACGTTCGTTAAATTGTCGACTGGCGACATCCACATCTAATCTTCCTACAGAGAAAGTTAAATGGACTTCCTTCCAGTCCTTTTCCTGTCTGGGAAAGGCTGTTGACAGAGGCTTGCACTCCTCGAGTGCAGGACATGGTCTACCTGCCTCCACTGCCTTGGCAACAGATGTAAACGCCTTCCCCATAAGGGGAATGAGATTGAAGCAGGAGCAAGAAAGGAAGGTGCCTGTTATTCAGAGAGAATACCTTCAACTCCGAGTAACCCGCCTGTTTCAGGCTACTTGACAGGATAGCCTGTGCCTTATCATGGTCGAGAATCATGACCTCCTTTGATTCCGTTCCTTTTCTTGACTTTGGTTCATACCTCAGTCGAACAAAACAATTAGGGAAAGCATCAAAGCTTGGCCAAAATTGGATTTTGTCCAAAGGAACAGCACCCATCTTCTCCGAGATGTAGAGTTTGCTATCTAAAATCGGCATCAGCTCCGCAAACCTCCAGGGATTGGTTTTGGAGCATGTCGGTAGGTCTTGATCCATGGGTCGTTTGAATGACCCTTGGGAAGCGAAAAGAGAAGCTTTGCGAGGGCTCTATCTTGCCTTTTACTTCCTGCTTTTTGTTTTGTTTACGAAAGCTCCCTATTAGATTATTCACTTGGATACATAATTGTTCCATTTTATCTTATAGGGGGGGTAGAAGACGGAGATGTCGACGTCGATGGCTCTAGAGCCAGCATAGGCGGAGGCAATTCCGACACAACATTTTCCTCTTCTACCCCGGGGCACTTCCAGCCCTTTTTCGCAAAGGCTATCTGACCGTCAGGGGATGTAATTGGCGCCTGAGGCACCACTATTTCCTTACTTGCCATCGGGAATATTAGCTTACGCATCCTATCATTAGGTAGGTAAGGTCCCAGAGAGATTTTCTGGAAGCCTCTCACCCAATTGCGTAATTTGTATTGAGCTGTATCCCTACTCTCTGTAGACTTGGGATTCTCGAAATCTTCGGACATTAAAGTCCGACATATATTGCAACCCTGCGGGTTCCAATAATGAAGGGATCCGGAAATAATATTGCAGGGGGCATGAAACCTGCAAGTATTATGTCCGTAAAAATACTTACCCTTGGCCTTGCAGAAGGCTGCAGCACAAGTTATCTGGTGTTCCTCCTGTAAAGAAAGGAAATCAGAATGAGTATATAAAGGATTATCTCCCTGATAACCAATATGCAAAGGTCATCTTTTAACAGAATAGCTTAGGATATTAAGCTATAAGGGGATAGTAGGAGAGACATACTTGTGTACCCCCTGCAAGCAAATGCTGTTACCTCCTCTTGGTATTAACTATATGGAGATTCCTCTATCAAGGAACCCCAACTAAAAGGGCTCTTACCCCTAGGGGTAGAGAAGTACTAATTCACTGTCCCTTTTTATTCTTAATACTGTGAGGTCAGGATGACTGCTTCTCAATCAGAATATTGAAGAAATACTATTCTTTCAATATAGGAGCGGTACCAGCAGAAGCTCGCACAAGGGTACCCAAGCTATGTTAGAAATTACTACTGTATAATGGTACTGTAGTTTTCTATTTGCATTATATTGCAAATTACTGGCTACTGTACAATTAAAAATTGTAGTTCAGCCAATATTCTGCCTTTGTAGCAAGCATTTGACAGCGTGGTCCAGCTGGCATGACGCCAGCTGGACTAGAGAAAATAAAGACATATATTTGTGTATGGCACTCAACCTATTTGCAGTGGCCTTCCTTACAATATTAAATTATAGTTTCCTGATCAGGGAGACTCAAGGATAAAGGCTCTACCCTTTAAGGGTTAAGAGTGTAATACCCCTGCCTTGAAGATATTTAATATTGTAGAGTAATCCAAAAACTGATTTCCAATCAGAATATTGAAGAAATTATATTCATTCAATATGGGATTGGGTTCAGCAAATACCTGTGTAGGGATACCCAAGATATATTGGAAATAATTACTAGTAATATATATATAGTAGTTTTCTATCTGCAGTATATTCTATACTGCAGATATACTGGCTACCTGTATAACATATACTGTAGTTCAGCCGGTATGTTGCTGGCATAGCTAGATCTTGCCGGCATATCCAGCATGCTAGCTAAAGTGAGAGAGATAGCATGGAGTAAAGGCTACTCCTTACTGTGTATGTATACAGTAATTAAGGATGTAAAAGTCTAATTTTACTGCCTTTCTCCAGAAAGAAGGTTCAAATGGAAGGGGAGAATGTACCATTCAGGCTTCCATCCAGCTACAGTACTATTGCCGGCAAGGTGCTGGTGATACACTGCCGGCAGGCTAGCCTCCAGCAGTAGCAGTACAGTCGGCGTGCTGCCGTCTGAGTTAGCACCTATCTGTGCCAGCCTGGCCGGCGGTACTCCGGCAACAGGACCTGTGGCTAGCAGTCCAAGGGAGAACTGAAGAACCTTGGGGACAGAAGGGACTTCCCACTCACAGCCATCATGACTGCCGGCAGCCGCCAGCCACGGATGCCAGCAAACGCCAGCCACTGGCAGAGACCATAGTTGCCGACAGATGATGTGGCTACCGGCAGTATGCATTGCCACCAGCAGCCATCATGGCCGCCGGCTTTTGAAAGACATGTGGTCACTGATATTCAACATGGCCGCCAACAGTTGTCATGGCTGTAGAGAGGGAGTCTGGCCAGCTCCGGCAACCCACTGGCAACGGTAAGGTTGCAGGACGCCGGCCCAGTGAAAGATAATGACTCGGCCATCAAAAAGTGGACAGAGGGGAAGGGAACAGGGTCCTGTATAGGGTGTGGAAGGAACTGGTAAAGTTGTGAGTCCTACCACACCTTAAAGAAACTCTGTTTCAGTATCGGCTGTGTCCTAGGTGACAGGAGAGACTCGGTTCCCCAACCTAGAGATTGCCAATACAGTTAAGGTGATGGCGGCATTGCCGCCTCCTCTCAACAAGGGAGAAACAGAGTTCCAGTGCCGCCGTCATCCTAGGCAAAAGAAGAATTCTATTCTTCAGCCTAGGGGACTGCAAGCACA
>NC_090757.1:52593785-52596285 GCF_036898095.1 Palaemon carinicauda | reverse complement strand
CCCAGCCCCTCCAAGCAACCCATTGCTTAACCTCTTTCATCACCTCCCAATTTCATTCCAATTTTCTTCCTTTGACGGCTGTATTCAACTGCAATTGGGAGCGTAATCAATGAAACGTGTTTTCCGGATTGCGTCGCAGTGCCCCCTTTTTTTGGGGGGGGGGTGATTTTACGTATTTTTATCATAAATATTATCACTTATTAATATCGTCATCATTAGTATTAATAATAATATTTCATTGATATATTATCACTGTTGTTATAATTTCTCTTATTATTATTATCCTTATTTTTAATGCACGCAACCCATTAAAAATGACGACTAAATATTCAACACTTCCCATCCTTCCCATCCCCTCCCCATTCCCTAACTACAACCCGCTGGTTCGGTAATTTGTAGTATATTGTGGTCTCCGAGTGTAACTCTCCGAGTAACCCCCTTTCACTAGGATATGACTACTCCCTCTCCTTACATGAGGGATGGGGAGAGCCAATAGTCATACGTTTGGCAATGCCACTCAGTGTGACAAGAAAGAGAATAAATTAAATATATATATAAATATATATATATATATATATATATATATATATATAAATATATATATATATATATATATATATATATATATATATATATATATATATATATAAAACGACGCATGCTCTTTATCATATGGGGGAGGTTGTACGTAAATTATGTGTCGTGACAAAAATTATGGTTTTGACAACATCAGAGCCTGAACCATTGATTAGTCACGTCTTGTGGAATAATGGTAAAACTAAATGGTTGTTATCCGTTAACAACTGTGTCTAATTAACGTACAACTGATTTCAAGTATACTTCTGGGTGCTAAGTCCCAACACCTGGATTTACAGAGCCATTTAACGAGTTTGTACAACTGAAGAAAACTTTGTAGTTGTAACATGAAGTAAAAATTAAGAGGCTGATCAGCGATAGAAGAAATTACTTTGGGAACAGACATTGAATTATTATAACAATAGACTAAGGTGCACTGTAAAGACCTTTAAGTAATGTCCACAATCCACCGCTGGAGGTGCACTGATTGTTATGCCGCAGAGGGGATTATGTAGGTGGTGATCCTGGTTCATATCTGCACCAAAGCACATGAGGTTCTTTGGGGTGCCAGGCTGGTCATGGCCCTATATAATAAATATCAAGTATCTGATTTTATATATATATATATATATATATATATATATATATATATATATATATATATATATATATATAATACATAATATATATATAATGTATATGTATATATAAATATATATATATATATAAATATATATATATATATATATATATATATATATATATGTGTGTGTGTATATATATATATATACATAAATACTGTATATACACATATATAGAAGATAATATTTAGACATGAAAACAAATGAGGATGACAAGGCTATGAGTTCAAAGAGTGCCTATGGTGTAAGACTTGCTTATAGAATTATTAATGAAATCTCTATTGGGGCAAAATGAAAAACAAAAAAATACCCATCAAAAAGAGAGATGGACCTCTTATAACAACAGAATATGAAGAAAGACATCATTGGATGGAACATGGATAGGAGATATGAAGGGAATAATTTTCTTGAGATATATTTATATATATATAAATATATATACAGTATATACATATATATATATATATATATATATATATATATATATATATATATATATATATATATTTATTTATATATAAAAATATAAAATATATATATATACATATACATATATATATATATATATATATACACACACATATATATATACATATAAATATATATATATACACATACATATATATATACAGTATATATACATATATATATATATATATATATATATATATATATATATATATATATGTATATATATATATATATATATATATATATATATATATATATATATATATATATATATAGCCACCCGCTGAGATACTACCACTAGAGAGTCATTGGGTACTTTGACTGGCCAGGCAGTACTACATCGGATCCTTCTCTCTGGTTACGGCTCACTTCGTTTTGCCTACAAATACACTGAATAGTCTGGCCTGTTCTTTACATAGTCATCTCTGTCTGCATACATCTGGCAACAATGAGATTACCAAACAATTCTCCCTCGTTCAAGGGGTTATCTACTGCGATATTAATGTTTAGTGGCCACTTTCCTCTTGGTAAGGGTAGAAGAGATTCTTTAGCTATGGCAAGCACCTCTTCTAGGAGGACACTCCAAAATCAAACCATTATTCTCTGGTCTTGGATAGCGTCATACCCTCTTTACCACGGTGTTTCACTGTCTTGGGTAGAGTTCTCTTGCTTTAGTGTACACTCAAGCACACTATTCTATCTTATTTCTCTTCCTTTTTTGAAAACGTTTTTATGGATTATATATGAAGTATCTATTTTAATGTTGATACTGTTCTTAAAATATTCTATTTTAATTGTTAATTACTTTTCTT
>NC_090757.1:52548785-52588785 GCF_036898095.1 Palaemon carinicauda | reverse complement strand
TGTATCATAAAATACCCTCTTTTTTGCAGTCATTGTATCATAAAATACCCTCTTTTTTGCAGTCATTGTATCATAAAATACCCTCTTTTTTGCAGTCATTGTATCAAAGAATACCCTCTTTTTTGAAGTCATTGTATCATAAAATACCCTCTTTCTTGCAGTCATTGTATCAAAAATACCCTCTTTTTTGCAGTCATTGTATCATAAAATACCCTCTTTTTTGCAGTCATTGTATCATAAAATACCCTCTTTTTTGCAGACACTATCATACAACACTTTCTTTTTTGCAGGCACTGTATCATAAGATATCCTCTTTTTGCAGACACTATATCATACACTACCCTCTTTTTTGCAGACATATCATACACTACCCTCTTTTTTGCAGACACTATACCATACAATACCCTCTTTTTTGCAGACACTATCATACAATACCCTCTTTTCTACAGTCATTGTATCATAAAATACCCTCTTTTCTGCAGACATTGTATCATAAAATACCCTCTTTTTTGCAGTCATTGTATCTTAAAATACCTCCTTTTCTGCAGACATTGTATCATAAAATACCCTCTTTTTTGAAGTCATTGTATCATAAAATACCCCCTTTTTTGCAGTCATTGTATCATAAAATACCCTCTTTCTTGCAGTCATTGTATCAAAAATACCCTCTTTTTTGAAGTCATTGTATCATAAAATACCCTCTTTTTTGCAGTCATTGTATCATAAAATACCCTCTTTTTTGCAGTCATTGTATCATAAAATACCCTCTTTTTTGCAGTCATTGTATCATAAAATACCCTCTTTCTTGCAGTCATTGTATCAAAAATACCCTCTTTTTTGAAGTCATTGTATCATAAAATACCCTCTTTTTTGCAGTCATTGTATCATAAAATACCCTCTTTTTTGCAGTCATTGTATCATAAAATACCCTCTTTCTTGCAGTCATTGTATACTCTCTTTTTTGCAGTCATTGTATCAAAAATACCCTCTTTTTTGAAGTCATTGTATCATAAAATACCCTCTTTTTTGCAGTCATTGTATCAAAAATACCCTCTTTTTTGCAGTCATTGTATCATAAAATACCCTCTTTCTTGCAGTCATTGTATCATAAAATACCCTCTTTTTTGCAGTCATTGTATCATAAAATACCCTCTTTTTTGCAGTCATTGTATCATAAAATACCCTCTTTTTTGCAGTCATTGTATCAAAGAATACCCTCTTTTTTGAAGTCATTGTATCATAAAATACCCTCTTTCTTGCAGTCATTGTATCAAAAATACCCTCTTTTTTGCAGTCATTGTATCATAAAATACCCTCTTTTTTGCAGTCATTGTATCATAAAATACCCTCTTTTTTGCAGACACTATCATACAACACTTTCTTTTTTGCAGGCACTGTATCATAAGATATCCTCTTTTTGCAGACACTATATCATACACTACCCTCTTTTTTTGCAGACATATCATACACTACCCTCTTTTTTGCAGACACTATACCATACAATACCCTCTTTTTTGCAGACACTATCATACAATACCCTCTTTTCTACAGTCATTGTATCATAAAATACCCTCTTTTCTGCAGACATTGTATCATAAAATACCCTCTTTTTTGCAGTCATTGTATCTTAAAATACCTCCTTTTTTGCAGTCATTGTATCATAAAATACCCTCTTTCTTGCAGTCATTGTATCAAAAATACCCTCTTTTTTGAAGTCATTGTATCATAAAATACCCTCTTTTTTGCAGTCATTGTATCATAAAATACCCTCTTTTTTGCAGTTATTGTATCAAAAATACCCTCTTTTTTGCAGTCATTGTATCATAAAATACCCTCTTTTTTGCAGTCATTGTATCAAAAATACCCTCTTTTTTTAAGTCATTGTATCATAAAATACCCTCTTTTTTGCAGTCATTGTATCATAAAATACCCTCTTTTTTGCAGTCATTATATCATAAAATACCCTCTTTCTTGCAGTCATTATATCATAAAATACCCTCTTTCTTGCAGTCATTGTATCAAAAATACCCTCTTTTTTAAGTCATTGTATCATAAAATACCCTCTTTCTTGCAGTCATTGTATCAAAAATACCCTCTTTTTTTAAGTCATTGTATCATAAAATACCCTCTTTTTTGCAGTCATTGTATCATAAAATACCCTCTTTTTTGCAGTCATTATATCATAAAATATCCTCTTTCTTGCAGTCATTGTATCAAAAATACCCTCTTTTTTGCAGTCATTGTATCATAAAATACCCTCTTTTTTGCAGTCATTGTATCATTAAATACCCTCTTTTTTGCAGTCATTGTATCATAAAATACCCTGTTTTTTGCAGTCATTGTATCATAAAATACCCTCTTTTTTGCAGTCATTGTATCATAAAATACCCTCTTTTTGCAGTCATTGTATCATAAAATACCCTCTTTTTTGCAGTCATTGTATCATAAAATACCCTCTTTTTAGCAGTCATTGTATCATAAAATACCCTCTTTTTTGCAGTCATTGTATCATAAAATACCCTCTTTTTTACAGTCACTGTATCATAAAATACCCTCTTTTCCTCAGACATTGTATCATAAAATACCCTATTTCTTGCAGTCATTGTATCATAAAATACCCTCTTTTCTGCAGTCATTGTATTATAAAATACCCTCTTTCTTGCAGTCATTGTATCATAAAATACCATCTTTTTTACAGTCATTTAATCATAAAATACCCTCTTTTTTGCAGACATTGTATCATAAAATACCCTCTTTCTTGCAGTCATTGTATCAAAAATCCCCTCTTTTTTAAGTCATTGTATCAAAAATACCCTCTTTTTTGCAGTCATTGTATCATACAATACCCTCTTTCTTGCAGTCATTGTATCAAAAATACCCTCTTTTTTGAAGTCATTGTATCATAAAATACCCTCTTTTTTGCAGTCATTGTATCATAAAATACCCTCTTTTTTGCAGTCATTATATCATAAAATATCCTCTTTCTTGTAGTCATTGTATCAAAAATACCCTCTTTTTTTAAGTCATTGTATCATAAAATACCCTCTTTTTTGCAGTCATTGTATCATAAAATACCCTCTTTATTGCAGTCATTGTATCATAAAATACCCTCTTTTTTGCAGTCATTGTATCATAAAATACCCTCTTGTTTGCAGTCATTGTATCAAAAATACCCTCTTTTTTGCAGTCATTGTATCATAAAATACGCTCTTTTTTGCAGTCATTGTATCATAAAATACCCTCTTTTTTGCAGTCATTGTATCATAAAATACCCTCTTTTTGAAGTCATTGTATCATAAAATACCCTCTTTTTTGCAGTCATTGTATCAAAAATACCCTCTTTTTAGCAGTCATTGTATCATAAAATACCCTCTTTTTGCAGTCATTGTATCATAAAATACCCTCTTTTTTACAGTCACTGTATCATAAAATACCCTCTTTTCCTCAGACATTGTATCATAAAATACCCTATTTCTTGCAGTCATTGTATCATAAAATACCCTCTTTTCTGCAGTCATTGTATTATAAAATACCCTCTTTTTTGCAGTCATTGTATCATAAAATACCATCTTTTTTACAGTCATTTAATCATAAAATACCCTCTTTTTTGCAGACATTGTATCATAAAATACCCTCTTTCTTGCAGTCATTGTATCATAACATACCCTCTTTTTTGCAGTCATTGTATAATACAATACCCTCCTCTTCATTTCAACTCGCTTTAGTAGAGTAACCCCATTCAATACAATAACCTCTACATTCGCTGCATATTAAAAATATATTCACAACAAAGTCTCCTTCGTATTTACAATACAATATAATGCAATAATTGAATATCTATTACAATACATTAATTATTAACGCAATATATTGCCTTCATTCTATATATTCATTCCAGGAAAAATCATTTGGAATAAAATGGATGTGAAAATAGATTCGCAAGACAGTAAGATGAGGTTAGGGATATACCTTAATGAGAATCGCTGAGAGAGAGAGAGAGAGAGAGAGAGAGAGGGTTATTATGCAAATGTAGGTTACAAGTGTCACAATGCCAAAGGTCAAGGAGCCTAAAGCTAGAGAGAGAGAGAGAGAGAGAGAGAGAGAGAGAGAGGGCACTTGTTTGTTTAAAGTTCTTTATGATACGGATGGACATAGTAACCTTATCATATACACGTTATATATACAGTACATACATATCTAAAGGGGAATGAAGAGAAGACAATGGATTGACGAGCTATAAAAGAAAAATGCATAAAAAGACCATAAACAAACACGAGTGGACGGGCATGTCTGAGGTTTTATTTCTGCAGAAGATTGTCTACGGATAATGATTATAATATATATATATATATATATATATACATATATATATATATATATATATATTTACAAATATATATATACATATATATACATAAATATATATATATATATATATATGTATGTATGTATATATAAATATATATATATATAATCTATTTTTATATATATACACACATAGAGAGAGAGAGAGAGAGAGAGAGAGAGAGAGAGATTACTTGTTACATATAGAATGAACAATGGCCGGGCAAAAACAAGCATAATTGAGAGAGAGAGAGAGAGAGAGAGAGAGAGAGAGAGATTACTTGTTACATATAGAATGAACAATGGCCGAGCAAAAACGAGCATAATTGAGAGAGAGAGAGAGAGAGAGAGAGAGAGAGAGAGACTGGTTTTTATATAAAGAAAAGTAGGTAACTTTTCACAAATCTATGAGCAAAGGCAAGAAGTATTAATTAAGAGAGAGAGAGAGAGAGAGAGAGAGAGAGAGAAATACTGCTTTTAACATATGGAATGAAT
The DNA here is from genome assembly GCF_036898095.1 of Palaemon carinicauda. NCBI lineage: Eukaryota > Metazoa > Arthropoda > Malacostraca > Decapoda > Palaemonidae > Palaemon > Palaemon carinicauda. Next base: position 52,583,946 of record NC_090757.1, on the reverse strand, counting down.
AATGAACGCGCAAAAACAAGAACAATTGAGAGAGAGAGAAAGAGAGAGAGAGAGAGAGAGAGAGAGAGAGAAGCAGACGGCTCCGAAAGACTTTGAAGACGTGAAGTTTCTTTCGGGAACTCGGAGGGAGCAGGTTTCAACCCGTTTTAAAGGTCTAGATGTCTTCTCTCTCTCTCTCTCTCTCTCTCTCTCTCTCTCTCTCTCCTCTTTGTATTTTTTAAATAGAAAAAAATATAAATTTTTGCAAGAAAACTAATGAAGAGATGCTAAAGACATTTGACTCTTCAACATGTCTTCAAAATCCTGCTCCCAGACTCAGAAAGAGGCTTCATGTCTTCAAAATCTTTCGGAGCCGTCTCCTTGTCATCTATCGATTTTTTCAAAATATAGATAATAAGAGATGAAGAAGTCGGTATATACTTTGAGAATGCATCCTACATTGTCAAAAGTGCTTACAACCAGCTTTGGAATGTTTTTGTTAACCGTCGGAGCCCTTTTCGGAGGACTCAACTTGGCTCACGGAGAGAGAGTTCTTCAGGAAAGAAGCTCTCTTTGTGAGGATTATCTGTTATATCTCAACGGGAAGCTGAACACTTTCCAAAAATCTTGGACCTTCAGGCTGTTTTCGTGGCTTCTACCAGAGGTGCCGCGCTTGCAGAACTGCTTTGGAGGAGGAGTTGGAACTAATGGCTCGCAGACTTCACTTCTACGAAGAGCGATAAACTTCTTCCCATTTGTTGGAAGGATGTGGAACGCCTTTGAAAACGCTCAACAATGCGAAATGACTGCAACTGGAATGAAGACTCAAATCGACCAATTCAACGAAAACCTCAATTCCTATTGGATACTCCCAAGACTGCTTCCGGATTTGAATACAGAAAAACCTTTCTGTACACTCGAAAATGGAGCGGTTAGTAACCTCATGTTGGCAGGTGCTGCAGGTTGTCTTTTCCTGGGAGGAGCAATCATTGCGATGAGTGTTATGTCTCCTAAGAAAGAGGAAAAAAGAGCAAATGCCCAACAGGAGGAAGCTAACGATATTGAAGAAACCGGTGACGCTTATGGATCAGAGGAGAAGACAGAAGAAAACTCTGACTCTTTGGAGATCGAATTGGGAGACACGTCAAGTGAAGAAGAAATTTTCGATGTTTCTGAAGAAACAGAAAATGATGAAGAATTGCAAGGAAATTATCAAGTAGAAATTAGGGAAGCAGCGGAGGATAATGAACCAGAAGAAGAATATGAAACTGTGGAAATCGTAATTGAAGAATCTTCAGAAAAGGAGGAAAATTCGGATTCTTCCGAGAGCGTAAAGGAGGAAGACATTTTGGGCTCATCCGTTCAAATCCAATTTAGTTTCTTGCCTGACGAAATGGGAGAGTCAGTGGAAGAGGATGAAGATTCAGACGAAAAGGGGGAATCTGAACCAAATACTGAAGATTCAGAAAAGGAGGAAGAATCAGTTCAAAATACTGAAGATTCAGAAAAGGAGGAAGAATCAGTACAAAATATTGAAGATTCGGAAGAGGAGGAAAATTCGGATTCTTCTGAAAGCGAAATGGAGGAAGAATTTTCGGGTATTTCCGTACAAAACCGATTTAGTTTCTTGCCTGACGAAATGGAAGAATCAGAGGAAGAGGATGAAGAATCAGAGGTAGAGGAAGAGGAAGAATCAGAACCAATTACTGAAGATTCAGATGATGAGGAAGAATTGGTACAAAATATTGAAGATTCGGAAGAGGAGGAAAATTCGGATTCTTCTGATAGTAAAATGGAGGAAGAATTTTCGGGCATTTCCGTCCAAAACCGATTTAGTTTCTTGCCTGACGAAATGGAAGAATCAGAAGAGGATGAAGAATCAGAGGAAGAATCAGAACAAATTACTGAAGATTCAGATGATGAGGAAGAATTAATACAAAATACTGAAGACTCAGAGGAGGAGGAAAATTCGGATTCTTCTGAGAGAGAAATGGAGGAAGAATTTTCAGGTATTTCCGTACAAAACCGATTTAGTTTCTTGCCTGACGAAATGGAAGAATCAGAAGAGGATGAAGAATCAGAGGTAGAGGAAGATGAATCAGAGAAAGAGGAAGAATCAGAACAAATTACTGAAGATTCAGATGATGAGGAAGTATCAGAACAAAATACTGAAGTTTCAGTAAGTGATGAGGAATCAGAGGAAGAAGAAGAATCAGGGGAAGAATCAGAGGAAGAGGAATCAGAAGAAGAGGAAGAATCAGAAGAAGAGGAAGAATCAGAGGAAGACGAAGAGTCAGAGGAAGAAGACTCAGACGAAGAAGAAGAATCGGAGGATGAAGAAGAATCCGAGGAAGAGGATGAAGATTCAGACGATAAGGAAGAATCGGAACAAAATACTGAAGATTCAGAAGTGGATGAAGATACAGAAAAAGAGGATGAAAAAACCGAAGGCGGCCCCTGCAAAGGCAAAGGTCATCATCTGCCAAAACAAGAGCGTGCTAAAGGAATGCCCCGCAGAGGATTCCAGGGTCGTCAAAAGCCTAAAAGACAAAATCCAAGACCAAAAAAGACCGGCAAGAAGGACACAAAGGCCAAGAACCGAAAGAAGCATGTTGAAAAACAGCCCAAGATGCATATTCCCAGGAATCAGTTCCAGAGGAACAGAAGGATGGTGTAAATCTGACGTGTCTTGCTTGGAGGATGCTTGGACCAGCTTACAAGGCTGGCTTTGCAGAAAGGAATAGCTGAGCTGCTTCTAGTATGCTATGTTCCCTGGTGGGGTCGTACAGGGGCTTCGTCAGGTGAACAAAAGGTCGGATATCTAGCTCTATTCTTTCGGATACTAACCTTCGGGTGGTTCTGGGGGAATAACCTAGAAGACCGGCTATGCAGAGGGAAAACGCTCGGCTTTTTCTACTATGCAGTCAAGTCCTTATAGGATGGCCCAAGAGAGTTCCTCTACTAAAAAAAAAAGACTTGTAAATCCAAAAAAAATTGTAAAAGCTAAAAAATCTAAAAATAAATGATAAAAAATATTATTAAAAATGGTATAAATATCCAAAAATAATACTTAAAAAATTTAAAAGATCCAAAAAAATAAAAAAAAATAAAAAATCCAGAAAAAACTAGAAAAAAAATTAAAAGGTGAAAAAATCCCCCCCCCCAAATAAAAAAAAAACAAAAACAAAAATATAAAAAGAAAGAAAGTAGGGGAAGAGGGTCGTGGGAACCAAACCTGCAAAAATGAGATGGCCAAACCCACCTGATGAGCCCTTTGGTAAGGGCGAAACCCTTAGGGCTTAGGTCTTTCACAGTAGTAGTAGTAGTAGTAGTAGTAGTAGTAGTAGTAGTAACAACATTTATATATATATATATATATATATATATATATATATATATATATATATATACACATATATACATATATATATATATATATATATATATATATATATATATATATATATATATATATAATATATATATATATATATATATATATATGTATATATATATATGATAAATTTTGCAGATTTAGACATGATTTTCATATTCAAATAAGCCATATATTTTTTATACATCAATGTCTGGATTCTCTTAACGACCTCGGGATCAGAGCCCCAGGCGAAATCACACAAAGACAAGAGCTTGTGACCACCCGGGTAAGTTACTGTTTATACAAGCTTCCCAGACAAGGATTCGACTCCCGGCCGGTCACAAGCTCTTGTCTATGCGTGATTTCGCCTGAGGCTCTGATCCCGAGGTCGTTAAGAGAATCCAGACATTATTGTATCAAGAATATGTGGCTTATTTGAATATATATATATATATATATATATATATATATATATATATACATATATATATATATACTGTATATATATATGTATATATATATATATATATATATATATATATATATATATATATATATATTTGTCATGTCAAGGGCCTCAATATTTCAGATAGGTTTACTAAAGGGGAATACATTTATCACTACTCTTCCCAAAATTATCGGGGCCAACTGTCTCCCTCTTCAGGTGAGTCGACATGCTTGAAGAGGGAGGCAATTGCTCCCCCCCCCCCCAACCCCCAACCCTTCTGAAGAATGATAGATAAATACATTTGGTACTTTCCTGTTATTGCCCCACCACTAATTTTGTGATATTAACATTATTATTTTTTCCACATTTTTTAAATCTCATTTCTGAACAGTTTTTCTATTTTTCTTTTTCAGATAAAACAAGCCCACAAATGGATAATTTAAAGACACTCATTCGAAAACTTGACAATGAAGAGAAATGCATAAAATGGTTAAAAGAGGTTGGAATCATGCATTGTTATTATTATTATTATTACTAGCCGAGCTACAACCCTAGTTGGTAAAGCAAGATGCTATGAGCCCATGGGCTCCAACAGTGAAAATGTGCAAATGGGCACTCAATGAATCTAGGAGGAAACGTGAATGGGTGGCGTTGTTCTAAAAGGGACTAGAAGAAAAAGGAGTACGAACGAATATTTGGCTTGTTATATCAAGGCAGCCTTTTGAGGATATAACTCTTCGTTTATTCATGGGCGTATGAGCTGACTTCAATAAAATAATGCGAGAGAGAACTTGGAATAAATAAAAACACAACGGTTGACTGGAACAATTACATGCGAGAGGTATGTCTTTGGAAGCTTCTTAGATATCCTGATGTAATTGGAGGACCAGGTATGAGCTAATGATGGGGGGTTTCGGGGAGACTATAGGTCTACCTGTTGAGTCACCAACAGCCAATGCCTCGCCACCCTTGGCTCTAGCTTGGGTGGAGAGGCGGCTTGGGCGCTGATCAAATCTGTATATGGTCAGTCTCAGGGGCACTGTCACTGTCCATTGCCTCTGCCATTCATGAGTGACCTTTAAACCTTTGAATTTAATTACGAGTTCTCTTGCTTGAGAGTACACTTGGGCACACTATTCTATCTTATTTCTCTTCCTCTTGTTTTGTTAAAGTTTTTATAGTTTATATAGGAAATAGTTATCTTAGTGATGTTACTGTTCTTAAGATATCTTATTTTTCCTAGTTTCCTTTCATCACATGGAAATTTTCCCTGTTGGGGCCCGTGGGCTTATAGCATCCTGCTTTTCTAACTACGGTTGTAGCTTAGCAAGTAGTAATAAAAATAATAATAATAATAATAATAATAATAATAATAATAATAATAATAATAATAATTATCATCATTATTATTTTAATGATGTTACTGTTCTTAAAATATGTTATTTTTCCTTGTTTCCTTTCCTCACTGGGCTATTTTCAATGTTCGAGCCCCTGGGCTTATAGCATTCTGGTTTTCCAACTAGGGTTGTAGCTTAGCAAGTAATAATAACAATTATAATAATAATAATAATAATAATGATAATAATAATAATAATAATAATAATAATAATAATATATGAAGCGACACTAGGATTACTGAGACATCACGAGAGAGAGAACATTCCTCCTGTATTAATTGAATCCTACAGAGCCATGAGAAAGGTGTTACACTATTGCTTCAGAAGGAAATTCCCTTAACGCACAAATAAATGAAAAGAACTGACGGCTTCAGAGACGCAGAGCCCTTTTGTCTCTGACACAGAGGCTGCTTGAAGTGGAATTCACTCCGCAAAGAAATATATTGAATGCTATAAATTCTAGATCTATGATTAGCAAACTTTAGAGGTTGGTTTTCTATGTGGGATGCGAGAGAAGAAATGTAAAATGAAATGATGGGAAATCATAGTTAACAATGAAAAAAACGTTGTATAGACACATACAGAAATATATATATATATATATATATATATATATATATATATATATATATATATATATATATATATGTGTGTGTGTGTGTGTGTGTGTGTGTGTATCTGTGCGCGTTTATATGTATGCATGCACATGAAAGTGTGTACATATACATAATATATATATATATATATATATATATATATACATACTTTATATACGTATGTATATAAATATATATTCTATAATATATATAAATTATATATATATATATATATATATATATATATATATATATATATATATATATATATATAATTTCACAGTAACTCATCAGCCCCATGTTGTGAGATTACACGTCTCCACAAAAAGATATGACAAAAAATTTAACTACTTTGAAAATAAAAAAACGAAATTACTTAAATGATGATTATATATATATATATATATATATATATAGAGAGAGAGAGAGAGAGAGAGAGAGAGAGAGAGAGAGAGAGAGAGAGAGAGAGAGAGAGAGAGAGAGAGAGATGTAATATAATCCATCCATGGTCCCTGCCATAAGAATAAAAAAAAGGAAAGAAGGTAAAAAGACTAGTCTTCACCGTACCCCATAATTATATGCAAAACACGAAACCAAAAGCCCCAAAAACTCTCGAATGATCTTTCCTCTCCTTCAAAAGTCCACAACTAGTCCATGGGAAATAGCTTTTTAGGTCAAACAAATTGCAATATTTTGTTTTATTGCATGAACATGTTATATGGACTCTTAGAAACACCATATCCAAAATGGGACAAATTCGGCCATTTTGAAGTTGTGAAAATCACACTTAACGTTTTCGGAGGGTACATTTTTCCATATATTACCGTTTTTCTCCAAAACGGTTCATCGCACGGGTAAGAGGTATTGGTACAAAAACGATAGAAAATTAAATTATGCACATGTTTGTCTCTATAAGTATTTACCCTAAAATTGAAAGTTTTTCACAAACAAGCCCGGAATTGGAATACACACATTTTGGAGAAACTGAAAAAATTGACTTTGTACTCACATTTACCTGAATATCTCTTAAACTACTAACTTTACGGTAAAATGTCATAGAATCGCTCATTTAGAGTGAAGATTTTTCTTTATTTTGGCGTTTTTACTTTCCATTATATCTTTATATTTTGCAAAAGAAACATACACACACAAATAGACACAATTTTAATTCATGCAAAACAGATGAAAATAGAAGGTTCAGTAAAACAAATTGCAATAGTTTATTCTATGCACGAATGTGTCATTTGGACTCTTTGGATCACCACAGTAAATAATATGACAAATTCGGCCATTTAGAATTTGAGTAATTCCATATTCAAAATGGCGACCGTTCTCACTGTTTGAACTGACGTATCTTAAATTTCCACTTTTAAATGCCTGCATGGCCGATAACAGAATATTCTGTTAGCACGAAGCAAGCTTCTGCCACTTCATTGCGGATAATGTTGATCACAATACAGTAACAATTACTGGAAAGGACACTTATCATGGCATGGGTCTGATGTGTGCAGTCACACCACCAGTAGCCACATCTCAAACAGTCATTCGGAATTCAGAATATTTTAAGACCAAGCCAAAAAGTATTGCATTAAAAAGGTATAAAAAACTTGGAAAAGTGGGAGACATGTTGAACTACAAAACAGTATCGTTCATTGTCCATGATGACATCAGAGAACATCTTGATACCCTTTGGAAGATTTCATTTCCTTATAAATGCAACAGGCCAGGATGGTCCGGCTTTATGCAGACCATTACCCGAGGTAGCCAATTAGGAAAAGCATCCTTCCACTTATTACCAATGGTTGACTTGGATCCAAACAATTTAAGCTGTATCTTTACTACCCTGATGTTTGTAAATGACGAGTGCATGAAATACAACATATCGCCTGTCATCACATTTGATCAACCCTTGTGGCTCAAGGCAAGGCATATCATCAGCCATGAAAACCAACTCAAACATATTGTTCTCATCCTCGGGCCATCCCATACCTTAATGAGCTTCCTGGGCACTATGGGTCACATCATGAAAGATAGTGAACTGAGAACACTACTGGAGCTTGTGTATGGGCCCAACACTGTCAACCATATGCTGACTGGAAAGGCATATGAGCGAGCAGTACGTGGCCACTTCTTAGTTGATGCTGCTTTGAATGTATCAGTGGTCAAGAAAGCATCAGATCATGAGGCCACTCAAAATTCAATAGATGGAGCAGTACAGAAGTTTGACAAAGTTTTTCGATCAACAGAAACATAAGTGGAAACTGAAGACTAGGACATATGGCAGTTGAAGAGAGGCTCAGAGATATTCAGGATCAGCTACAACAGAGCCCAAATGGAAAATTATGGGTTCAGTACATGGAGATGATGGATATCCCGTGATCTGCACTCAGAGGTCAAAGAACCAGCCAGCCAACATTGTACTTCAGGGCACTACAAAGAATGCTTCCATTTATTGCTGCCTCTGGACACAATAACTACACAAAATTACCACATCTATTCCTTCAGGACATGGTGGACCTACAGAAAACGAATGAGAAACTATATGACCAACTTAATGAGTCTGGTTTGTTCTTCATTGGAGATCAGACAGATACTGGGCTGGGTTAGCACCAGATCTTGTTATTGAGCAGGTGTTAATGAAATCCATAAAGTCAACAGGAGGCTTAACACATGGACGAGGTATGGATGAAATTCAACGAACAAAATGGTTTACAAGCCATGTCAGTCTTTGCTCAGATAAGTAATGAAGTAAAGAGTGTCCAGGAGAAGACTGGCACTGAAAGAAACAAAGACTTGACTGAATCCAGAAGGATGAGAGATCAGGAGGATACTTCAAAGATTTTCCAGTACCTAGAACAACATAGTCCTTTCACAGAAAATGAGTATTTGTACAACATTATTTCAGGATTATCCGCACCACAGTCAAATGCTCACCTTGCCAAATATTTTGGGAACAATATAATAAAAATGATGGAAGACCAAAATGCAGCAAACTATATCTTCAGAAAGAAACACCAAATCAAGACAATGGGTCAGAAGATAGTAACAGATGGAGTTGAAGTGCAGGTAGATCCTCAAGCTCTATTTCAGCGGTTACTTGTGATAGCCAGTAATGCTGAAATCAACTTAAGTGAAATCATGAGGTTTGAGCTCTCTGTATACCCACCATCACTGTTCACAAGCAATGAACTTCCTCGAAGTGCCACCAAATCTCAGCTTGCAGATGCCATATCAAAATCCACTATAAGTCAAGCTGAGTCAATCCCTGATGCTGAATGTTCTGGTTTTGATGGTGGATCCTTGCTTCAACGCATCAAATGGACTGCAGGAGAAACATATGAAGATATTGCATCCAAATATGTTGTTCTTTTCAAGAGAAATAGCTATCCTATTGTTATCTTCGATGGATATAGCAATACTGCATCGACAAAATATGACTCACCTGTCACGCACTAAAGTCTTTACCTTTGGAACTAAGGAGGCATTTCTAGCAAACCATAAAAACAAACAGAGATTTATCAAGTTTCTGTCTGAAACTCTGAAGGAGCATGGTGTATCTACAAAGCATGCAGAGGGAGATGCAGATTTTCTAATAGTGCAAGAGGCAGTTAACATGGCAGTTAGCAAGGTAACATACGTTATAGCAGAGGATACTGACATTTTGGTGCTTCTCTGTCATCACATGACGTCTACCAGTCAGCCCCTTTTCATGGTATCACAGGAATCCAATATGAAGCATCCCATTTGGAACATCGGAGAAATTAGTGCACGACTCGGTGAAGAATGCTACAGGTGTTTGCCATTTATGCATGCTCTGTGTGGATGTGACACCACGTCAAGGTTAAACAAAATAGGAAAGGGTGCTGTACTGAAAAAACAAAGTGTTCTCTGCGAGTGTGCTGTGCCATTCTTGTCTCCCAGCTCAACTCACGAGGAAATAAAAATAGCAGGAGAACGAGCAATTATTCAGATGTAGAGCTCTAACAGTGATTGTGCAACTCTTGATGACCTGAGAAAGAAAAAGTTTCAGGGCAAAGTCATCAAGAGTTTGAGAAGTGTTGATGTGAATGACCTGCCACCTACTAGTAATGCAGCAAAATATCACTCATTCCGGGTTTATTATCAAACACAATTCTGGCTAGGTATCATTGATATTAAACCTGACGATTGGGGCTGGAAGAGAAATGGAAGAAACTTAATTCCTGGCACGATGGACAACAGCCCTGCGCCTGATGCCTTGCAGAGAGTAATCAGATGCAAATGCAAAGGCTTTTGTGACACTCAGCATGCTCATGCAAAAAACACGGGTTATATTGTACAGATTTTTGTGAGGAGTGTCAAACTAGCACTTGTGTTAACATATTAATAGACGAAGACACTTAACATGATTAATTTAGTTTGTGCATGTATTTTGAGCAACAATGATTGTATTTCTTTATTTCTGTTATTTTCAAACACCGTCAAGAGCTAATCAATAATTTGATCGTTTTTCATTTTAGTTAATCTTGCATATATTACAACCATTGTAAAACCCAAGAAAATTGCAAAGGTAATTTTCTTCTCGAAATATTAAGTGCAGCCTTCATTTCAACCAGGGGCCCACAGAGGTCACGGGTGAAAACTGATGTCTGCAGTAAATTCCTGGAGACCATGCTTTTTTGAGTAATATATATATATATATATATATATATATATATATATATATATATATATATATATATATATATATATATATATATATATATATATTTAAAAGTGGAAATTTTAGAGGATACTTCCATTCACACAATGAGAACGGCCGCCATTTTTAATACGGAATTACGCAAACTCAAAATGGCCGAATATGTCATATTATTTACTGTGGTATTCCAAAGAGTCCAAATGACACATTCGTGCATAGCATAAACTATTGCAATTTGTTTTACTGAACTTTCTATTTTCATCTGTTTTCCATGAATTAAAATTGTGTCTATTTTTGTGTGTGTTTCTTTTGCAAAAATATCAAGATATAATGGAAAGTAAATACGTCAAAATAAAGAAAAATCTTCACTCTAAAGGAGCAATTCTATGGCATTTTATCGTAAAGTTAGTAGTTAAGGAGATATTTAGGTAAATGTGAGTACAAAGTCGATTTTTTCAGTTTCTCCAAAATGTGTGTATTCCAATTCCGGGCTTGTTTGTGCAAAACTTTTCAATTTTAGGGTAAATACCTATGGAGACAAACATGCGTAGAATTTAATTTTCTATCGTTTTTGTACCAATACCTCTTACCCGTGCGATGAACCGTTTTGGAGAAAAACGGGAAAATATGGAAAAATGTACCCTCCCAAAACGTTAAAAGTGTGATTTTCACAACTTCAAAATGGCCGAATTTGTCCCATTTTGGATATGGTGTTCCTAGGAGTCCATATAACATGTTCATGCAATAAAACAAAATATTGCAATTTGTTTGACATAAAAAGCTATTTCCCATGGACTATAGTTGCTCTCAGCGGCATTGAAAGGTGTATAACTACTAGGTCTCTCCCTTTCCTTAAGGTAAGGAGAAGTAGTAGTCATACCCTGGTGAGAGGGGGTTCCCAAAGGGGTACATTCGGAAAGGGGGAGGGTGTGGGAAGGGTTGAATCTGTTGTAGAGTAGGGGTTTCATACACGCTCATACACTACTATGATTGTTTTTTTTTTTTTTTTTTTATCTCTCGCTCTCTCCTACACTGATAATAGTAAAAGCTGTTTAAGCTTGCCATCACACGTTTCACATTGTTTGAATTTTTGTGACATTATTGCCCTCAACTGTTTGTATATAAGCTCTTTATCATGTTAAAAAAAACTCACTTGCATTCACCTCGTCTCTCTGGTAATACATAACAGGCACCTCGCACAGTGTGTGTGTGTGTGTGTGTGTGAGAGAGAAAATCCAATTAAATATTAAGCTGTCATTTTTAACTGGTTGCGTACACTAGTTTTAATAATAATCATGGAACTTTCGCAGAGTAGTGTTGGTGAAGGCGTAATGTTCATTTTATTCGTAATTAGCAAAGGATGTTTGAAGTCCTAAATCATTATCAGATGTGTATTAAACATCAAAATAATTCTAACGATGACGATCCCGAAACTTATTAATCTCTTGGGATCACGGTCAATATCCTTATCTATCGCTTAACGTTACAATCAGGATCCTAATTGCCCACTTTGTGATATACTATTGATCCTTATTGCTAGTTTGGAGTTACAATCAAAATTTGATATATTGCTTCCAATGGGACGAAGCAGGACTAAAGATGGATTACGAGCGACGAAGTAAAATCTATGTTGAGTATTCACATATCAATGTATTATGGAAGCGTGAATAAGGTGAACAATGTTTTAATACAACAAAAACTGGTGAATATTTTAGCTTCAGTACAGGAATCTAACAAAGAAAAATTCGCAAGATTTAGAAATACTAAAAACAATCAAATTCCAAATTCTTCAACTTCAGGGAAAGGACATCATTCATACGCATCCACTGTGCCGGATTTGGGCTTATGACACTTGTGACGGAGGTAGGAGAAAGGCTGTGATCTCAAGGGCAGTATGAAAGCAACCGAGTTAATTTATTATGGAACACTCTCCTTTATATACAAAACCTCAAGGCAACAGGAAATTACATGTTCGAGAAAATGACAATGTTACATAGGCGACACGCAGACATGTTTATTCTGGTTCTTTTTAGTGCGAGGGAAGAGCGAAGATACAAGCATAATATATACAAAAGGAATTATGTACAATTGTGTGACACACGGTTGGTACACACTCCTCGGTGAGTTTATGCATTGTTCACATATTATCTAGACTCTAGAGGCTGCTGGGTGGCTCCTGGCTAAGAATATCTGAAAATCGTACTCATTAAGTTAAAGTCTTTTTTATAATAACAGGTTCACAGTCAACTCAGGTTTTCCCCTTGTATGTGGAGAAAGAGGTAAAATGCTGGGAAGTTAATTATTACGGTATAAAACTTATAGTCGATCCTCAATTATTGTTTATTCTATACTTATGTACGTAACCCGTTAAAAAAGACAGCTAAATATATAGACAGAATATGCTCACACGCACACGCACATATTCAACCCTTCCCACCTTCTCTCCCCTGGCCAAGGGATGAGGAGAAACTGAGAGGAATGGGTAGGAAGTTGGGACAGACCATGACGTTATAGGGCAATCATGGTACATATGTCCCGGCAGAAGTTGTACCAATCGACCATTGTAAATGAAGCAACATCTTTGTATACTGTGCCCATCACATTATGAGCAATATATGTAAGACATACTTTCATACATATTAGCATACGTACATTTAGACCATTCATTAAAAAAACAAATTCTATTTTATTGCAATCTTGAGGCAGCATAGACGCATTTTGCAGTGCCGAATGAAATTGCAATTGCAAATTGATTTTCCATCAAAACAATACCACATGTCACCATTAAAACATTTTGTGCAACTGATTGAAAAGTCACCAAACAGTCTTTTCTTAAACAAATAAGAAGCAAACTCCCTTTGAGGGTGAAGAATATTATCATAAAACTTTGTGGATTTTTTCCAAGATATCAAACGAAACAGTCGTGTAAAAAGGACAGATATAGTTGCTCTCCACGGTAAATGTTCCCATCTTCGCGTAAATGCTGCTCCATGCTTGATGACTCCATTAACCAGCTTGAATTTTAAGTTATTAAATTCTAGTCGGATGAATAAATGCCCTGATGCTATTGCCCAGGTTAAGTAGTTCCACTGAATCGTTTCAAATTCACATACTTTCGGTCCATTTCGGTAATTCTCTTTCCAGTTTGGTACACACCACATTATAGGCTCTAGCCTGGATTCCAAAACAGTGAAATTTTCTGGAATAACAGCGAAAAAATGTAAAGAAATAGAGCGCGACCCCTTTACTTACAGCCAAGGTATATAGAGTGATTTTATATACCTTGCTTACAGCCTATAGTAGCAGTGTGATAGCACTACTCGGGACGCGTGGGACCTTTCTTAAACGCCCCCCCCCCCCCCCTTGCATCACCACTGACCTGGGATTCTTTCGAGACGGCCTTGAACTGACCCATGTGAACCGACTCGACCTTTGTATCACCCTAATCATTAGAGCGCAGCCGTTGTGACCGCGAGGGTCAACCTGCATCACTCTGGCTCACCCCCAACTCCCCCACCAAGCTGAGGAGGGCAGAGGAGTTCTGGTATCCTGTCGGCTGGAGAAAGGGAAGACGAACCTGGGAACTGCGCTAGCGATACCCATTCTGCCAAAAGGAGAGGAAAACCAAGGAGTGAGCTAGTCAGCTAAGGGTACGAGCAAGCTTTAAAGGCCATTTTGCGGACAAGAGCCCTCCACAAGTACTTAAGTGGAAAGCAGGTAAAATACGTGACTACTTCAAATTTTCCCCATTCTTTAGGATGGATTTCTCATTTTCGTTATTTAGGTATTACTGATTTTTTTACATAATAGGGTTGTGTGCGTGGGATTGCATCTAAAAACGTGTAATTTTTTGCTTTTAAAGACTAGTCCAGTCTCGGGTTACAGGACCGTGTCCAATCCCATTTTAATCATTTGCCATTGCAAAAGACTTCAAGTCTAGAGCAAGAATACTTTGATTACCATTTTGCATTTCTTTGATTGCCTCTAATTATTTGCCTTTGATATTTTGCCGATGTTAAGATGTCTTAATTAACGTTGTAATTTTTTTTATAATAAAGTACTTAGATTAGGTTATCAACGTTCGTATTTCTTCTCCCTTTATTTGATTGATTGTGTCTGTAATATACATATTCAATTCGGCATAGCATATCCGAGATATTGAAAGGAGTAAGTTTATCTAAATAACTTAAGGACATTAGTGAGTTAAAAGTGACTTAGTATTCATTCTCAGTTCTTCGAAAATAAAAATCCTTATTTTAACTTTACGTCAATACATCACTGCTCCCATCTATTACCATTGTCTCCATTCACAGCGTAAAATTCCTGTCCAGCATCTTACTGGGGTCCCTAGGACAGTGCCGAAACAGAGCCTTAGAGTGCAGAAAGCTTTAGTATCGACAAAGCTAAAGCAGGCCATCAAATTAATTTTTTCACGTGCGGAGTTGTCCCGCCTTTGGGCAGAGAACACTTTTCTATTTAGACTGGAGGTTTGTGAGCTGCATCACCAAAGTTATTACCAGGGTGTTTAGGCCCATGAGTGTTAGTGCTCCTATCCTCCCTTGTTGATCTTGTTACTTGTTGTAGTGAGATATTCCAGGAACAACGTGTTCCCATTCAACAATCAAAATAATTTCCACAACTGCTGAACCAATTTCAACAAAACTTTGATGGCATGTGGAGGGGGGGGGGAGGGTTCCTAGGACAAATCCGTTGGAGTTTTAAGAAAATACATCGATGTACAAGTATGTTGTAGAGTTAAGAGCAAAATAAGACTGCTTGGTGTGGTGAAAGCATCCTCTTCACTGAGTTCCCCTCTAGTTTCTTACCGAGTTTAAATTTACACTTTTCAAAACTTGTTTGATGAAAAGGAACAATCATTCCTATCTCCCCTTTCTCAAAATATGAGGTTATTTACACCTAACTAATTTTGGTGCTATTAAATATATAAAATGCAACCATATACTGAGTATTACATTGACGAATTAGGATGGGTTAATGTGAACTCTGCAATATTGCTTAGTCTATGCCCTAAATTTGTGTTCATTTTCTATGAATAAAAGTATATGGATACAAAGAAAACGTATCTATAACTGGAGTTCTATGGTGGACTTCTTTAAACAGAAAAGCGACATCTTACGTTCTCTATCACAATGTATACATTTCCTTATGCACTTTATTATTTATATCAGTCATTTTATTCTGTTACTTTTATGCATTATCGAATAAATTTGTTTGAAAAGATAATTTTCTAACTTGCGAAAAGTTGTTTTGGTAATGAAGGGCAAAACCACATTTAGGCTATGCTTTCAGGTGACACTTACTAATAATAAGATACATAGTGTTTCAATAAAATTATTTATCAATATATTAATCTACATAATTAATCAATTCAAGATATGAAAAGAACATTAACATAATAACATAATTATGACGAAATGATATTGGATATGTTTAGGTAATCTGTTACCCCCAAGCAAAGTTTGACGAAATTAATCCTCAACTTTGTAAGTTGTTTGTTACTTGCGTTATTAAGGCATAAAAATCATATCATGGCTTCCTATGACAACAAATATTGAATGATACAAGTAGAGAAGTTTTCCACGTGACTACTAACAACAAATTTCGTTGTTGAATATTTTGATTATTTAAGTAAACCTCTGCTCGTCGCTTTTTTCAGGCCTACACAAAAATAAAATATTTAATAAGCAATCATTATGAGAAAGGATATTTCAAATATCTTTCTTAACGAGCAAACAATATATATGTAGTTCTAACCGTTATTCTGTAGGTAATTGTCTGATAGAGAGAAAACTTATTGTTGCTAAACAAGAACAAGCATGAAGTTTATCTTGTTTTAATCATCCGTGGGATAATTCCTTATTGAAAGGGATATCAATTTAGGCTATACTGTGATATGGTCACATTGGCACTTTTAGTTAAGATTGGCTCTAAATTCATACATCACGAACGAACCCAATGTTAAGTGACGTTGATTCAGGTTACCAAATGGATACTTGCAATTAAAAGTTAAGCCTTATGGATATAAACTTCTTGGACATTTTCGGGTTATGACAAAACACAATCACTCATCTCGAAAGACTTTTTGGGCCCCTTTCATTCCCCCCGAGATATAGGCTAATTATTTAAGCGAATAAGCGAATGCTTATATCTATTTATTTATTCATCAACATCATCATCATGATTACTAATACTAATACTACTACTACTACTACTACTACTACTACTACTACTACTACTACTACTACTACTACTACTATTATTATTATTATTATTATTATTTGCTAAGCTACAACGATAGTTGGAAAAGCAGGATACTGTAAGCCCAAGGGCTCCAACAGAGAAAATAGCCCAGTAAGGATAGGAAACAAAAATAAAATATTTTAAGAACAGTTACAACATTAAAACAAATATTTCCTATATAAACTATAAAACTTTAACAAAACAAGAGAAAGGGAAATACGATAGAATAGTATGTCCGAGTGTACCCTCAAGCATGAGAACTCTAACTCAAGACAGTGGAAGACCATGGTACAGAGGCTATGGCACTACCAAAAATTAATTGTTTGATTTTGGAGTGTCCTCCTAGAAGAGCTGCTTACCATATCTAAAGAGTCTCTTTCTACCCTTACCATAAGGAAAGTGGCCACTGAAAAATTACAGTGCAGTAGTTAACCCCTTGGGTAAAGAGGAATTGTTTGGTGAATTTAGTGTTGTCAGATGTATGAGGACAGAGGAGAATATTGAGGGAATAGGCCAGACTATTTGGTGTATGTGTAGGCGAAGGAAAAATGAACCGTAACCAGAGAGAAGGATCCAATTTAGAACTGTCTGGCCAGTCAAAGGACCCCATAACTCTCTAGCAGTAGTATCTTACCGGGTGCCTGGTGGCCAGGATAACCTACTATTGGGCCACCAATCGTAAATGTATGATGCCATCCAAACTTGAACCCTTTGACTATAGATGTAACAGGGTGAGGGGCTAGCAATATCATCCCACGTATACACCATTTTAGTGTAGTAACTAACATTAATGTGGAATACCTTAACAACTTAAGATTTGCTGATGCCATAGCTCTGTTGAATGAATCATGGGAGGAATTGCAAAAGATGATAGAAGATTTGAATAGAGAAAGCAGAAATCTAGGACTGTAAATGAATACGAGTAAACCTACAATAATGTTCAGTGAAAATGCAGAGACAACAAATAAGTGTTATGGACAAATCTCTAGAGATTGTTAATGAATATATGCCCTTGGGACAGACAATAAGTCTTTTCCTAGGACATGAGATCGAAATTAAAAGAAGAATAAAAATGGAATGTAGAGCTTTTGGTTAATAAAATGAGATTATGAAAAGTAAAATGACACTTTCTCTAAAACGAAAAGTATTTGATCTGATTATCCTATCAGTATTAACTTGTGCTTCAAAAACTAGGAGCCTTACTAAAGCCTTATACCATAATCTAGTTACAAATAAAAGAGATATTAAAAGAATAACGATGGCATTAACAATTAGAGACAGAAAAGAGCAACATGGATACGAGAGCAAACTTAAGTAGAGGATATTCTAACATGTAATAAAAAGAAATGGACATGGCCAGACATATAATGACAATGATAGATAATATATGGACATCTAAAATAACATAAGAGGTCACTAGAGATTGCAAACGATACAGGGAAGAGAAGACCATGGATTGACGAACTAAGAAAATCTGCGGGTATGGACTGGCATAGAAAGACCATAACCAGTTGTGTGTGAAAAGATACGCCTGAAGCCTTTATCCTACAGTGGACTAGCATTGGCTGATGGAATCAATTTTTGAAGGCGAGATAAAATAATTGGAAGAGACCTAATGAACATATGTAGATTATTGGAGATATGTCAACAGAAAAAGAGACTCTGGAGATGAGCATAACTGAGGCTAAAACGAAAAACTTAGCCGGTTGGGGAAGTTACACCTGCCTCGTACACGTGTTAAAATATGTCATTAAAGAAATCTGTAGGAATAAGGATGAGCTATCTAGAGCTCTGGAAGAGATTGGTGACCTAAAGGAAAGTGTGGCTGCCATTAAGAAGGAAGGAATATGTCTCCCATCTTAGTTCTGAGAAGGCAATGGCAGAGGACAGGACTGTCTAAAACACCAAAGAAAATATTGGCCTAAAAGACGAGTTACTTATGAAACATAAGATCGTATCCTCGTTTAAGGACGAACTTGAAAAGATATATGAAGAGAAGAAAGAAGAGAACCTAAAAATGTTTGGCTTCATTGTCTAGCCTTGATTTGTTGGGCTAAACTACCTAGCTTAATTCACTGGCGTAAATGAGGCTTAACTTAACAGTCTGGCTTAAATGAGGGTTAACTTAACTGCCTGGACTGAGAATGCTTGGCTTAAGTGCCTAGCTTAAGGAATCCTTCAATTTACTGCCTGGCATGAAAATGTTGGCTTAATTGCCTATCTTGAGAATGCCTGGCTAATTGCCAAGCCTAATAATGCTTGGCTTAACGGCTTGGCTTAAAGGCTTGTCTTAACTGCATGACCAAAGAATGCTTGGTTTTTCTACCTAGCCTGGGAGTCCTCGACCTATTTGTCTGACTTAAATGATGATTGGCCTAACTGCCTGGCCTGAGAATGATTGGTTAAACTAAAAGACCTTAGAATGCTTAGTTTCAAAACTAGCTTAAACGATGGTTGGCTTAACTGCCTAACTTTAAGGTGATTGGCATAACTATAACTGCCTTGTCTTAGAATACTGATATGCGAATGCTTGCCTTAAACTGCCTGGCTTAAAAATGCTGGATTAAGTACCAGATCCAGATTACTTGGCTTAACTGACTGGCAGTAGTTTAGTTATTCATTTGTTCCTTTCCTTACTGGGCTATTTTTCCTTATTGGAACCATTGGGCTTACAGCATCTTGCTTTTCAAACAAGGATTAAATCTTAGCTTGTAATACTACTACTACTACTACTACTACTAATAATAATAATAATAATAATAATAATAATAATAATAATAATAATAACGACGACGAAGATGATGATGATGATGAAGATGATGATGATGATGACGATGATAACTGTCTGGCCTGAGAATCTTTGGCTTAATTGCATGGTCTGAAAATGCTGGGCTTAACTGCCTTGCTAGAGAATGCTTTGCTTAACAGCAGGGCTTAGGAATACTTGGCTTACAACAAAGCTTGAGAATGCTTGGTCTGAGAATTTTTGGCTTAATTACTTGGCCTGAGAATGCTGGGTTTATTCTGTATCTAACTGCCTGACTTAAGATATATTGAATTAAATGATGCTTACCTTAACTATCTGGTTTTGAGGATGCTTAGCTTAACTACATGACTTAAACAAGAGGATAAATTTGAGCATATTAATCCACTTAAATTACATTGATAAATACTTACTTTAATTTGCAGTTTAATTGTACAAATGCATTGCAGACTAGTTTAAATACTACATTCTTCATACATTAGCAAATAAAATGTATAAAAAAAAAAAAATTGTGCTTAAATAAATTACATAAAAACGAGATTGTCAAAAGAAACGGAAATTGCAAGGAAAAAAAAAAAAAAAAAAAAAAAAAAAAAAAACTAGTGTAAAAGGGAATGGACAATACTTTCGAACAGAGACCTCGGCATGTTACGGATGAGTGGGGGAAAAGGCTTGCAATAATAAAAAAGAATGAAAACGGTTGAAATCTATGCTCGGAAAGGCCAACAGATGCACGGGAAAAATCTATGCAAATTCTTCATCGAAAACGTAACGTAAATCTGGAATCTATTTCCCTTCGGCAGGCTGACCACGCTCTCTCTCTCTCTCTCTCTCTCTCTCTCTCTCTCTCTCTCTCTCTCTCTCTCTCTCTCTCTCTAAACATTTACTCTACAGCATATACATGTTTTTATGTTCGTCATGCGATAGGGGAAAATATTCTTGTTTGAACCTACTACATTTCATGGAAAATAATATCTTTTTAAAGCAAATTAAAAACAGACAATCGAAATATTGTTGTCACTCTTAATATTTCTTCACATAGGTGGGGAGGGAAGGACTCTTGTTTATGTAATGTACAAACTGAACAAGTGTGTTGAAATTTTATGTTTATAATTTCTCTTTTATTTCGTCTGAACATTGACTGGTTTTGATAATAGAATATCTGTGTGAAAATTGTGGCCAAGAGGACTTATACAATATAATTTGAGATTGGTAGAGATACCTTATTATATTTCTTGTTATTCAGATAGGGAAGCGATTCATAGTTTTGCATTTGAGTTAGATGAGAGAAACAAGGACTAAATAACAAATTGAGACAGAGACTAAACGAGGAACTAGAAGATGGGAGAAGACACAAAATAGGAATCCTATGAAGAAAGCGAGAATAGGCAAACCAAACTAAATAGAAACTAAAGTAAGGACACGAGATTAAACAAGAAGTGGCTAAGCAAAACGAAACCGTTAGATAAGACACTAAATCGATGGAAGAGAAGTAGATCCAATCGAAGTTCGATTGCTATGGGACCCGTGAGGCTGATGGCAAGTTACGTTCAAACTTCACCTGTACTCAATCGCTTGCGGTGGATTACAGCCTGGAGGTCAAAAGGGCTTGGGGCTAGGAGCCTCATTCCTCGTGAAAACCATGAGGATGAAAAACCGTGGGTATATCATCTCTAAGAAAACAGCTGTTTCAAAGAAAAGAAAAAAAAACTATCCAAGCGAAAACACCGCTGTTTTAAATAAAATTATCCAAGTTCAGAAACCAGTAGTTTAAAAAATAAAAAATATCCCAGCTGAGAAAACATCTGGTTTAAGATAAAACTATCCCAGCTAAGAAAATAGCAGTTTCAAAATAACTAACTGAGCTAAGATAACAGTTGTTTTAAAAAAGTTATCAAGTATTTTATAAAAGCTATCTGAGCTGAAAAAACTGTGTTCTAAGTTAAAACTATCCGAGTTATGAAAACAGCTCTTTCAAAATAACTTTCCGGGCTAAGAACGTAGCCGTTTCAAATAAAAAAAAATCCAAGCTAAGAAAAAAACTGTTTTAAGATCAAAATATCTGAGCTAAGAAAACAACAGTTTCAAAATAACTATCCGTGCTAAGAAAACAGCTGTTTCAAAAAACTACCTGAGCTAAGATAACAGCTGTTTTAACATAAAACAATCCGAGCTAAGAAAACAGCCGTTCCTAAAAAACTATCCGAGTTAAGAAAACAGCTGTTTTAAGATAAAACTATCCCAGCTAAGAAAACATCCGTTTCAAAATAATCATCCGAGCTAAGAAAACAGATGTTTCATATAACCACCCAAGCTAAAAAAAAAAAAAAAGTTGTTTTCAGATAAAATTGCCCCGGCTAAGAAAATAGCAATTTAAAGATAACTATCCGACCTAAGAAAACAGCTGTTACAAAAAACATTCGAACAAAGAAAACAGCTGTTACAAAAAACATTCGAACAAAGAAAACAGCTGTTACAAAAAACATTCGAACAAAGAAAACAGCTGTTACAAAAAAGATTCGAACAAAGAAAACAGCTGTTACAAAAACATTCGAACAAAGAAAACAGCTGTTACAAAAAACATTCCAACAAAGAAAACAGCTGTTACAAAAAATATTCGAACAAAGAAAACAGCTGTTACAAAAAACATTCGAACAAAGAAAACAGCTGTTACAAAAAAATATTCGAAAAAAGAAAACAGCTGTTACAAAAAACATTCGAACAAAGAAAACAGCTGTACAAAAAATATTCGAACAAAGAAAACAGCTGTTACAAAAAATATTCGAACAAAGAAAACAGCTGTTACAAAAAATATTCGAACAAAGAAAACAGCTGTTACAAAAAATGTTCAAGCAAAGAAACCAGCTGTTACAAAAAATATTCAAGCAAAGAAACCAGCTGTTTTAAGATAAAACTTTCTGAGCTAAGAAAACAGTACTTTCGAAAAAAAACTATCTGACCTAAGAAAACAGCTTTTCTTAAGATAAAACTATCCTAGCTAGAAAACAGCAGTTTCCAAAATTTATGGCTGATTACGTGAATTAGACATTTGGCTTGACCAAGACCTTGACCTTGACCTTCCAAAACTTCATCATTTCCAGCTTGTTATATAAAAGTTAATACAGTAAGTTTCATTACTATACCATTAAAATTGTGCCCAGGAAGGTGTTCACTAACAAATACACAAACAAACACAAACACGCAAAAAGGGGTAAAACATAACCTCCTTCCAACTTCGTTGGCGGCGGTAATTATTAAAAAATAATAAGCTTGAAAAGTATTAGATAATATAAAAGCAGCTGCAATGCCAACAGTACTATACATTAAAAAGTAGTAGGTAAAACAAGGGCAAAACTAAGGCTCTGGAAAACAGAAAAAATGGGTAATCGGCACGAAAGAATAATACTATTGAAAATTATTATGAAAGAAAAAGGCGTGTGAAAAAGTACGTATGAAAAGCACATTTGGGTAAAAAAAAAAAAAGTAGTAAATAAGAAAATAATGATAAATATTAAAAATAGTAAGTCTGAAAATGTAGTAGATAAGAAAAAAGTAGCTGGTATAACAAGAGTACTGGATATGAAAAAAATACTAAGTAAAAGAATGGCAAAATTATGAAATAACAATTAGGGCTCTGGAAAACAAGGGAAAAATGGTATAGATAAAGATATGCCCCAATAAAAATTTAGGTAGATAGCGTTCATACCATAAAGTTCTACTGGCAAAAGATATTTTAAGAAGATTCTCAGTGAAGAGGCTCAAGGAAGGAAATACACAATTCAGAGTACTCAAGGATGAAAGTGTTCAAGGCAGAGAATTTTCTAGGCAGAAAGTGCTATAGGCAGCAAGTGCTGAAGGAAGAAAGTTCTCATTGTAGAACTGGTCAAGGCAGAGAATGCTGAAAGAAAATATTTCACCGTGTAGAAATACTGAAGGAAGATAGTTATCAGTGTAGAAGTGCTCGAGCCAGAGATTGCTGAAGGAAGATAGTTCTCAGTGTACAAGTACTCAAGGCAGGGAATACTCAAGGCAGGAAGCGCTCAAGGCCGAGAATACTCGAGGTAGGAAGTGCACAAGGCCAAAAAATACTCATGGCAGGAAATGCCTCAACTGGAGAACCAACCTTACTTGTTATAACGCCAGGGGAGTCAGTCTATATGAGGTCCAAGCTGTCACCAGACCTGTAAGTAGCTTCACTTATGATTTGCTCACTGTCTCATTCAGAGGCAAAGTCTAAAGCTCTTAAACCATAGCGATCAGTAGAGAAACAGAATTTAACAACTCCCAATGGTGAGCATTGAAATCACCAACAAAGATAAAAGAGACCATTCTATTAGCTTCTTGTATCCCTGCCATAATGGTAAGAAGACAATCGCAGATAGAATCATACATGTCTGGATTTCGGTAGATCAAAACAAATAAAAGTCATTATGCCTGAAACCAACTTTTACTACCTGAATCTCATGACATCCACATTCATAGCAAGACTTACGAGAAGCAAGGTACTCAGTCCTCATATACACAGTCATTCCCCTGGCCCTAGGAATGGCAGGCCGTTTCAAAATGATTGCCCTCTTATAACCAGTAACAAGGAGCTCAGATGAGTACCACATATTAGAAACTAAAGTTTCTAAGCCCAAAAGTATATCATACTGTCTGGACGCAACTGTAAGGTCTTGAATATTTGCATGAAGACCACGAATATTGCAATACAGTAGACGATATTTCCGAAATCGAGGACGTACTGGTCCCAGATTTTGATCAATGTCTGCAGACAGCATAAGAATTAATGGTAATAAAAAAGATACATCATACTTAAAAACTAGATTAACAAGAATGACTTCAAAAACTCTATGTACTGAAATAAAGTGATTTATCAAACCCATAGACTATAGAAAAAAAAAGTCACAAAAACTTATTAACATGGAGGAGCTAATACACCATGCAAGGATAAATACCCTCCAGGATAGCCACTTCAACGAAAGGGACGACAGTAAGGATGGTTTTTGAAAAGAAAAGGAAAAGACAACCTCTTGATAAACCACCAGGCATCCATGGCCCCTTCTATTAAGACTGCCCAACACACCACTTAAAAAAAAAAAAAAAAAAAAAAAAAAAAAAAAAAAAAAAAAAAAAAAAAAATATAAGATAGAATACTGTGCCTGAGTGTACCCTCAAGCAAGTGAACTCTACCCCAAGACAGTGGAAAACCATGGTACAGAGGCTATGGCACTACCCAAGACTAAAGAAATATGGTTTGATTTTGGAGTGCTCTTCTCCTAGAAGAGCTGCTTACAATAACTAGAGTCTCTTCTACCCTTACCAAGAGGAAGTAGCCACTGAACACTGACAGAACAATAATTAGCCCCTTGAACGAAGAATTGTTTGTTAATCTCATTGTTGTCAGGTGTATGAGGAAAGACAAAAATGTGTAAACAATAGGCCAGACTATTCAGTGTATGTGTCAACCATGAAAAAATGACACGCAACGAGGGAGAGGGATCCAATGTATTACTGTCTGGTTAGTCAAAGAATACAATGACACTCTAAACGGAAGTATCTCAACTGGTGGTTGGTGCCCTCGCCAAGCTACTGCCTATACAATTGTGACCAATTCAAACTCAAAAGATCACGCAAAATCCCAATCCAGTTTTCTTGAGATGTCATATAAATCTTACATGAGTAAGATACATCAGGGACAGGCTATTCAGTCTTCACTACTAATGAAATCAAGGCATGATCTTTTTGTCCCAACGAAAGATAGATAGATGTATAGATACATAGATATCCATTTATGCATATATATTTAGATGTATATATATATATATATATATATATATATATATATATATTATATATATATATATACATACATATATATATACATACATACATACATACATATATACATATATATATATATATATATATATATATATATATATATATATACTGTATATATATATATATACTGTATATATATATATACATATATACATAAATATATATATATATATATATATATATATATATATATATGTACATATATATATATATATATATATATATATATATATATATATATATGCGTGTGTGTATTTTTATACATTGCTATAATTTTGAGTTACTGGATTTTATTGATTTTTGCAAGTTGTTAAAGAAATCCTATCCGAACATTTTTCTAACACATTTTATAAAAAGATAAATCTAAAAGCACGACGCATAAGAAAATCTATCTTTTAATAAGATTCATTTATTTACAGAGAGAGAGAGAGAGAGAGAGAGAGAGAGAGAGAGAGAGAGAGAGAGAGAGAGAGAGAGAGAGAGAGAGAGAGAGAAAATCACTATCTAAATCAGTATTCAAATATATGCTTCTCCGGAATAGAAAAAAAAATAGATAAAAGAATTATGTACCAAGGTTTTAACGGATATTAAACATTTATTCTCCGTGAATAAAAAAAGAAAAGGATTACAACAATCGTGCAATAATGCTTTTAACTGATTTTAAAAACATGTATATTTGAACAAAAAATAAAAATTGCATTCTGACTAAAACAATAAAAAATTTCTTGCTTCAATTCGAAGCCAAAAAAATAATTAGAGATAAAACCAAAAAGACATATGAACTCGACTGTTATTTTTTCCTTGTACAGTGTAGTAAACCTACCCTTTTGTTTGGTCTCCAGTCGCAAAAACGAATAAAAGTCGTTTATTTCGGCGAGCCCCGTATCGCTTGTACATTCTCACACATGTACACGAGCGCAGGTGTTCTCTCTCTCTCTCTCTCTCTCTCTCTCTCTCTCTCTCTCTCTCTCTCTCTCTCTCTCTCTCTCTTCTATCCACTGCAAAGCAAAGGTCTTATTCATCACCAGGCAGGCAACTGCAGGTTGGTGATGGTTGGAGACAATACTCTGATAACTCACAGCACACCAACCTAGTTTGGGTGACCCTGACTAGTGCAGCTTTGCTGATCATGACGATTCACAAATGCTTTCCCCACGTTAAGGTATCCCCACTCAGAAAGGGGCATACATAATGTGTATACAGTATATGTATATATATATATATATATATATATATATATATATATATATATATATATATATATAATTCATATATATTATATATACATATATATACACAAACACACACACACACACACATATATATATATATATATATATATATATATATATATATATATATATATATATATATATATATACAATATGTAGATTATATATACAGTGTGTGTGTGCACTCACATACGTAGATCAAAGATGCTTCTATAAATCAAACGAAAGGACGAACAGAAATGTTTGGGAAAACTATATCTGCATAGAAAGTGTTTCTAAATTACAGTCAATTCAGAAATAGGCCGTTCATTAAGTTCTACCTAAGGCTGAAATGGAAAATGTTCATCCCGTTTGAGATTGTATCCAAAAAGACATGGTCGATCTTATCTGATTTTCATTGCTGTTGTGGTATATTCATGTTACTTGCTGTGTTGATTAAAGCACCTTCGCATATTTCAGCTTTGGAACGGTTCGTACTGACATATACAATTTGCAATGAATCCCAGTTGAAAATTTTTACGGATTGAAAATGGATGAATATCCATGGGATCTTGGGTTGGCAGCTCGTAAGGGGAACGGAGCGTTGGTTGTATCTTTTAAAAGCTGTTACTCCTGTTGGATGACACGAACACTGAAGACGGACAGATGATAATGAGGATGATACAAAATGATGACCGAAGCTGGAGCCCAAAGCCTAAATCAGGGGCGCCGTAAAACAGACATCTCCGATCCCAGGTCTTCAGTGGTGGATATTTTTTTTTCTTCTTATAAGAGCATCTGAACAGGAAAACGTCCAGTTGGGAAGTGATGCTCCTTAGAAGTCGTTACTTTTAGAGTGAAAATAAAAAAAAAAAAATACGTCAGATTGAAGAATTTTATATCTTTTCCTGATCCTTCAATATTCTCTACTTCCGTGTAGTTTCTGACTTATTATACAAAATCGTCATGTTTGGATCTTTAACCTTATGAACTTTACTTCCTCATTTCAAATCCGGCCTCTCGTAAACTGATCAACGTCTTATTAGTTCTTTTAGGATTCTTTCTTCTCTCCCGTTCTCCTTTCTGTCTCCTCTTCTTCCTGTATTTTCTGTCCGAATCCTTTCAAATAAACGAATTATTAGTGTTCAAGAATCTTGTTTTGCTTTTTCAGACTGCCTTTCTGATTCCACTTGTCGTTGATCCCTTCTTAACTTTCACCAAAGCATTTTCTGCATCACCAAAATCTTGTTTCCTTTTTAATGGTCTCGAGGCAATTCGGTTGTAAAATCTTGCAAATTTGGGTTGATCAATAAAACAATCAAAGTGATCTTTTTACCTTTTCTAACATTTCTGTTCGAAGACGAATGATAATTTGAAGCCAATTTTGGAATGCAAAGGTATTCCATATATCTCCTCACATATACACTAAGGACATTTTGGAGCTCTGACAGGGAAGCATTCAATTTTTCTACAGACAACAGAAGACAACTTGGAGTTGAAGCAGGAGTTGGTAGAGTTTTGAACACTATTTCTGGTCCTGGAGCCTGTTAGGGATTCACAAAAGGCCTTCGTGTTACTAAATTAAAACTAAGCAAGATACAGGAACTCTATATTGTTGGTATGGCAAGGATTCACGCTTCCGCTAGCCTGGTGGGGCTTTGCCCTTCCCACTGGGCCAGCGGGCAACCGTCATTCCAGCTGGGACAGCGGCCCAACGACCCCACAACCTCCCACTGGGCCGGACGAACTACCCCGTTCCCGCTGGAACGGCGAGGCACCACGTTCCTGCTGGAAAGACTGGCTCCCCATTTCTGCTGGAAAGACGGGGTCTCCTGTTCCCGCTGGAACAGTGGGGCTCCCCTGTTCCCGCTGGCACGGCGGGGATCCCCCGTTCCCGCCAGAACAGCGGGGATTCCCCATTCCCGCTGGAACAGCGCGACTTACCCGTTCCCGCTGGCACGGCGGTGTTCACTTGTTCCCGCTGGAACAGAGGGGCTGCCCTGTTCACGCTGGGACTGCTGGGCTCCCCCGTGCCTGCAGGGACGGCGGGGCTCCCCTGTTCCCGCTGAGATGGCGGGGCTCCCCAGTTCCCGTGGAACAGCGGGGCTCCCCCATTCGCACTGGCCCAGCAGGGTTCCCCCATTCCCGCTGGCACAGCTGAGCTCCACCATCCCCACGCCCCCTCTGGTCCGGCGGGCCTTCCCCATTCCCGCTGGTACGGCGGGCCTCCCCCATTCCCGCTGGCACGGCGGGCCTCCCCCATTCCCGCTGGCAAGGCGCACCTCCCCCATTCCCGCTGGCACGGCGGGCCTCAACCCGTTCTTGCTGGCACGGCGTGCTTCCCCGGTTCCTGCTGGCATGGCAGGCCTCCCCCATTCCCGATGGCACGGTTGGCCTCCCTCATTCCCAATGGCACGACAGGCCTCCCCCATTCCAGCTGGCACGGCGGGCCTCCCCCATTTCCAATGAAATCTATTTGCAGGACGATCTGTCCGAGGAGAAGCTGTTTTCGATTTTTGGACACTGCTGAGACTTTGACTCGATATTATATATATATAGAGTATATATATATATATATATATACATATATATACATATATATATATACTGTATATATATGTGCATATATATATACATATATATATAGATATATATAAATATATATATATATATATATATATATATATATATATATATATATACGTATATATATACATATATACATATACATAATATATATACATATATATATACATATATATATCTATATATATACATACATATATATATATATATATATATATATATATATATATATGTATGCATATATATACACACACACACACACACACACATATATATATATATATATATATATATATATATATATGTATGCATATATATACACACACACATATATATATATATATATATATATATATATGTATATATATATATAAATATATATGTGTATATATTTATATATATATATATATATATATATATATATGTGTGTGTGTGTGTGTGTGTATAAGAGAGGGGATACCTTAACGTGGTGAACAGGTTTGTGTATCATCATGATCCGCAAAGGTGTAATAGTTACGGTCACTCATGGTAGGTTGGTTTGCTGTAAGCAATCAGACCAAAATCTCCCATCATCACTAATCGGCACTGGCCAGTGTGGTGACAAAAACTGGCCAAACCCCACATATGAACTGACATATCTGAGGCCTGTGTCCTGCAGTAGACCTGAAAAGCCTGAATGTGTTGTTCCGTTATTTCTTCAGACATTGATGCTCCCAAGGATAAATATGTCAGAGACTGCGAGATTTCAAGTTGAAATGGGTTGGTAAAACTCTGAATTGCTTTAATCGATTGTTGCACCTGTTTCACTGGTGTGAAAAGTGCCAATGAGTATGATATGCCTTTTGTATTTTTTCTGGCTGATTCCACATCAGAGGGAAGTTTTTCATACAAATACCTCGATCAGATGTTATAATTGTGTAATCTTGTCCAACTTTGGATGATGCTTCTTGACTGCACCTCAAACATTCTTGAATTGTTTTGAGGTTCGTAATTGCTGCATTAATCATTGGATGATACCCAATAGTTGTGGTACAGTTTGGAGTATTGCCAGTACTAGACACAGATCCTGATACAGCAGGAATATATTGATCATCACAGTGTATATGACGAGCAATAATCTAGAAAAAAAACAGACTTGTTAATCTATAACCGAGATGATGTTAGTTTCAGCACAGTTTGAGGGCTTCATGTGAGTTGAGTCTCTCCTTTTTCTCTAATAAGTAGGAATGTAGGTATTAGATTTCTCTGACTATAGTAGGACACTGACTCGTGCGTTGACAACCCGTAAGAAGGATAAGGATATTGTACCAACCGTGTGTCACACGATCGTACATAGTAACGACATTTCATTTTGTGTATATATTATGCTTGTATCTTCGCTCTCCCCTAGCACTAAAAAGAACCTGAAATAACATGTATGTTTTTCTCACCGTTAACTGTTAACCAGTGGGGTATCAGTTGAACAGGAAATTTCTTGTTGCATTGAACCTGAAATAATGTGTCTGTTTTTCTCACCGTTAACTGTTAACCGGTACGGTGTCAGTTGAACAAGTAATTTCCTGTTGCATTGAGTTTTTATATATAAAGGCGAGTGTCTGTAATAAAGTTACTCAGTTGCTTTCATCCTGTCTTTGAGTCACAACCTTCTCTCGGCTCGTCATATTGGTGACCCTGGAAGTCGACTCGCTCCTCCCGCCTTCCACTCCCCCTCCCTCGCCATTCCGTCGTTGGTACTATGGCGGACTCTACAGAAGTTGGCGCTGCAGCTGCCCCATTGAAACTTTCGTCATTCGCCAGCGAAGAGGCGTTTGCTTGGTTTCAGCGTGCAGAAATCCAGTTTCACATCAAGGGCGTGACTCGCTCAACCACCAAAGCGGATTATGTTCTCGCGGCGATATCTGAGGACACCTTCCCAGAAATATCCGACCGGCTTTGTGAACAAGGAGACACCCCATAGCATATGACGCCCTCAAAACATACCTTCTGCAGCAGTACTCGCCGTCGCCAGCCGCCCGTATAGCAAAGCTTTTTCAGCTCTCATAACACCCTTTGGGGTACCAAAGGGCTTCGCTCGCCCTCAGGGAAATGACCAGTATCGCTCGCCTGCAACTTGACGCAGACGGCTCTCCTCGTGAGGTGAACCTACTTCATGCCCGTTGGATACGCCGTTTACCCGAACCTGTACGCGCTGCCATACCTGATGTCGATAGTTTACCCATAAAGGACTTGATGACCAAAGTCGACGCCCTTATGGACAGCCACTTCAAGACCTTCATCAACGCCTCCACTCCTGACGAAGAGGACGCCTATTCAACGTCAACCGAAGCCGACGTGAATGGCGTAAGACATACACGCGTACCCCGTAACGTGCCGAAGCGGCGACAAAGCCACCCACCACCCACCACTTGCTCGCGTCCCAACCAACAACTTCTACAGCCACTTACTGCCTCCCATCCGCCGCAGTTTTGCTACTACCACACCAGATTCGGGGCAA
This sequence comes from Palaemon carinicauda, assembly GCF_036898095.1. NCBI lineage: Eukaryota > Metazoa > Arthropoda > Malacostraca > Decapoda > Palaemonidae > Palaemon > Palaemon carinicauda. The sequence continues at coordinate 52,552,309 of NC_090757.1, read as the reverse complement.
CCGCGAAGAAATGTACCAAGGATTGTAAGTGGCCAAAAAACGTGTAAATAGGCCATCGCTCGTGGCGGTGGCCTCCCGTGTTTCTAATCTTTTCTTTTTACATGATGCAGGAACGGGCGTGCGATTTTTGGTAGACACGGGTGCTTGTCGTTCTCTTTTGCCAAGGGAACTCTTCAGGAAACGACGTAGTCTGTCTACGTCTGCTTGGTAGCTGCCAACGGATCTGCGATACCCACCTACAGTTACGAGAACCTCACATTATTGTTTGGAAACGGTAAATTTAATTGGAAGTTTCTCGTTGCTGACGTCACATTGCCAATCCTCAGTGCGTATTTCCTCTCACATTTCCACCTTCTGGTCAATGTCGCCCACCGACGATTGGTCAACGCAGACTCGTACTAGTCGACACCTCTTCAACACGCCCTCTCCAACCTCGCTCTCCACATCAGCGCACCCACGGATGCCTACGCCCACCTCCTCACGTCGTACCCTGAAGTTTTCCGTCCAGAACTTTGCCAAACGCCCACGGCTCCTGCCAAGCACGGTATTTATCACCATATCAACACTACGGGACCCCCAGTCTTCGCAAAATTCAGACGTCTGGCACTGGAACGATTGGCAGCCGCCAAACGAACATTCGCCGAAATGGAGGAAATGCGCCATTGCCAAAAGGCCTCAAGCCCATGGTCGTCACACTTACACATCGTTCTGAAGAAAGACGGCTCCCTCCGTCCGTGAAGGGATTACAGGCGCCTGAACATGCAAACAGAACCGGATCACTACCCACTCCCAAACATCGCCGACGTGACCTCCTACCTGCACAAAGCGAAGGTTTTCTCTACGTTCGACCTCCTGAAAGGGTATTATCAGGTGCCTAAGAACCCAAAGACATCCCCAAGACCGCCATCACCACTACGTTTGGTACATACACCTTCAATTACTCCTATTTTGGCCTTCGTAATGCTGGGGCCACGTTTCAACATCTCATGGATGGCATCTTAGGGGACCTCCCTTTCTGTGTATGTTATGTGGACGACATACTTGTGTTCTCCTCCTCAAAAGAGGAGCACCTCCGTCACCTGCGCATCGTGCTCGACCGCCTGCAACAAAACGGCCTTGTAGTCCGGTACAACAAGTGTACCTTTGGCGCCAATGAAGTGTCGTTCTTAGGGCACCGCATCACTCCTGAAGGAGTCCATCCCCTCCCTGAGAAGGTAGCAGCTTTTCAGGACTTCCCCGCGCCCTCGACCGTCAAAGCTCTGCAGGAATTCTTGGGCATCATCAACTATTATCACCGTTTTCTGCCAGCCATTGCCGCCACTGTTGCTCCCCTCTATGTCTCCCTCAAGGGCAAGCCAAAGGACCTGAAGTGGGGTCCCCTTCAAGAAGCAGCCTTCTGCAATGCAAAGAAGCCCCCATCAACCGCTGCGGCTCTCACTTTTCCTATCCCACATGCCCTCTCCTTCTCTCCACCGATGACAGCGACGTCGCTATTGGCTCGCCCCGCCCAGTGGCCTTCTTCAGCAGAAAACTGTCCAAGGCAGAATTGGGTTATTCTACCTTCGATCGCGAATTGCTGGCGGTGCACTTGGCTGTCCATCACCATCAATTCCGCCATTTCTTAGAAGGTACGCCCTTCGTCATTCGCACAGACCACATGCCCCTGGTGCACGCCTTCACTCGACAGTCTGATGCCTGGTCCGTCCATCAACGCCGAAATCTCTCCCCCATGGCTGAATAAAATTGCACCCTTCAATACGTCCCTGGGAAAATGAATCCCGTTGCCGATGCCCTGTCAAGAAACACGTTGGCTGCCGTTCAACTGGGATTGGATTACAACGCCTTGGCTGAAGCCCAACGACAGGATCCAGAGTATCAAGCATGTAGGACACCCTGCATGTCCTTCCATTGGGAAGACTTCCCCCTCAAAGACTCCAACAACACCCTCCTCTGTAACATCAGTACTGGTAGACTGCAACCTTGGATTCCTGCTCCCATGCGCCGGCAGTTGTTTGATTTCATTCACGGCCTTTCACATCCCTTGTGCCGTTCTACTGCACAGCTGCTGAAGGCAAAGTTCATTTGGCACGGCATTTCTAAGGAAGCTAAGGATTGGGTCTGCGCCTGTACTTTTTGCCAAACTTCCAAAGTACATCGACACACGGATTCAGTAGTGGGCACCTTTCCTCAACCTCAGCGTCGTTTCGCACACATTCACGTCGACATTGCAGGCCCACTACCCACATCACAAGGACATCGTTACCTGTTTACCGTCATCGACCGCTCCACTCGTTAGCCTAAAGCCATTCCCATGGAAACTGCAACGTCCGCCTCATGTACATCTGCCTTACTCTCAGGATGGATTGCAAGATTTGGTATCCCTGAGCATATTACTTCTGACAGGGGTACCACTTTCACCTCTCAATTGTGGACATCATTAACGAATCTCCTGGGCATCACCCTACATCAGACAACTGCCTACAACCCCGCTGCCCATGGAATGGTTGAACGTTTTCATCGCACCCTCAAAGCAGCTTTGATGTCCCGCTGCAAGGATTCCAACTGGTTTACTCAGCTTCCCTAGGTCCTCCTGGGACTAAGGACCACTCCTAAAGACACCCTCGACGTCTCGGCAGCTGAAATGGTGTATGGCGACCCGTTGGTCGTCCCTGCCAAATTTTTTCCTTCTACAACCTCCTACAATGATCTCCAGTGCATACGTCACGTCGTTGGATAATTTACTCCATGCCGCCAGACTTACAATCCCACAGCGAAGCATCACATACCGACAGACTTGCACTCTGCAACGCACGTCTTCCTGCGCAACGACACTAGCAAGCCACCGCTAACGCCCCCTTAAACGGGCCCTTTCCTTGTGCTCTGACGTAGTCCGAAAGCATTCCCACTAAACATTCGTGGCAAAGAAGACTGGGTCTCCATTGATCGTCTAAAACATGCTTATCTCCTGCCAGATGACCCACCTACAGTTCGCCTCTCTAGATCAGGGCGCCCTATTTAACATGTACAGTATGCCATTTTTAGAGGGGGAGCCATGTACCAACCGTGTGTCACATGATCGTACATAGTAACAAAATTTCATTTTGTGTATATATTATGCTTGTATCTTTGCTCTCCCCTCGCACTAAAAAGAACCTGAAATAACATGTATGTTTTTCTCACCGTTAACTGTTAACCGGTGTGGTATCAGTTGAACAGGAAATTTCCTGTTGCATTGAACCTGAAAAAATGTGTCTGTTTTTCTCACCGTTAACTGTTAACCGGTACGGTGTCGGTTGAACAAGAAATTTCCTGTTGCATTGAGGTTTTGTATATAAAGGCAAGTGTCTGTAATACAGTTACTTAGTTGCTTTCATCCTGTCTTTTGAGTCACAACCTTCTCTCGGCTCGTTACAATATGAAAGTGGTAAGACTATATAATGATGTGAAAGTAGTAAAATTATATAGGATGAAGATGGAATGGATTGAAAGTATCATGACAACCGTAGCCGGATTCCGAAGCTCAT